>NC_080062.1:14020029-14336458 GCF_026212465.1 Amaranthus tricolor | reverse complement strand
AATGATCAATAATGAATGTGATGCGTGTTCAAGGGTGGGACTTGTTGGGTGTAGTGCAAGGATGAAGATAAGACAATTATCTTGATTAAGGGAACACTCAAACACTCAGAAATCCAATGAACACACACACTGACTCACACAAACAACCAAGAAAGAGTTTCTTGTTTTTCTGATGAGGGGGAAACAAACACCGTGAAACGTGAACTATGAGCGAACTAGGATAGAAACAATGCAAGGATGATGAAACCTTGATTGCTGGGTGCCTTTGAGAACTCAAACCACTCCGTGACAAGACTTCCCTCCGGCCAAAAGGCTGCTCCGCAACCCTTTGAAGAAGTTTGTAAACAAACTTCAAAATTCAGAAAAATCCTTTTTCTGAAAATAATACCTCAAGTGTATTAAACTCAAATCAATGTACAAGCATGTTTATTACAATGAGAGCCCATATATTTATAGGCTTTGGGATCTAGACTAGCCGTTACAATTAACTAACAAATACACGTGGCTAAATACTTAAACAAAAACAAACAGAAAGGCTGCAACACTTAGCCAAATTTCTGATATTTATCAATCGGTGACCAGGCCTCCTTTAGCTTGCTCTACTGTCTTCCTGGTGCACTATTAGTAAGAACCTTGGCCCTTGGTGGCTTGGCCCATGTAGAGAGATGCCATTCCAGCCCTCCTTCCGGTCTAAGTGATCCCGGTCTGAACTCAGGCGGTTCACCAAGGTCAGCTGTTTGCTAGGTAGCTCTGTGGCTCTGTTCTTGGAGCCTGTCTGTCCTGTTGGAGCTTGGTTGCTGTTCCTTGTGCTATTCTTGGTTTCCTTGGTCTTGCTAGTTGTTTTTAGGCCCATAACTGATTGTTGAGGCGTATCCATGGGGGTCTCTTGTGTTCCATGTGCATTTGGCGTAGATGAAAAGTCCAAAGCACTGTCTTGTTCCTTCATGTCCTTGGTGCTGTTCCCAGTCTTTGATACCATATTTGTATCAACTCCTCCCTCTTGGGAGAGAATTGTCCTCAATTCTTGTGCAGGTTCATGTAGAGTCAAATCTCCGATGTTGAATGTGTGGGAGATATTGTACTCTGCTGGGATCTGAACTTCAAATGCATTCTCCCCATACTTCTTCTTTACTGGATAGGGACCTATGGCTCTGGGCATCAATTTGTTCCTCCTGAGCTGGGGGAATCTTTCTTTCCTCAGGTACACCCATACAAGATCTCCTTCTTTGATGGCTTGTTTGATTCTCATGTGCTTGTCTGCTTTCTTTTTGTACTTTGCACTTGTGCTTTCCAGGTTATCATGCACTTGCTTGTGGACTGCTTCCATTTGCTTGATCATCTCCTCAGCTCCTATTCCTTTGCTGTCACACATAGGTAGATTAATGAGAGATACAGGAAGTAAAGGGTTGATGCCATAAACACATTCAAATGGTGAGAATTTGGTAGCTTACTGGGTGCTCTGTTATATGCAAATTCAGCATGACAAAGCTTTAAGTCCCATTCCCTAATGTTGTCCTTTACCAAAATTCTGAGCAGAGTACCTAAAGTCCTATTAGTGACTTCTGTTTGGCCATCCGTTTGTGGGTGGTAAGCGGTGCTAAACAATAGTTTAGTGCCCAACATCTTCCACAAACTCCTCCAAAAATGGCTTAGGAACTTACTGTCTCTATCTGAAACAATAGTTTTGGGTATGCCATGCAATCTCACAATTTCAGCAAAGAACAATTTTGCAATATTTTGTGCATCATCTATCTTAGTGCATGCAATAAAATGAGACATCTTTGAAAATCTATCTACAACAACCATTATAGCATCTTTTCCCCTTCTTGTCTTAGGCAAAGCCATCACAAAATCCATACTAATGTGTTCCCAAGGCTTGTGTGCAATAGGTAAGGGTATATATTCCCCTTTGTGAAAAGTTACCTTAGCCTTAAGGCAAGGCTCACATTTTAAAACATGTTTGCCCACTGTGCCAAGCATCTTGGGCCAATAGAAGTGTTTAGCAAGCATATCTAATGTTTTCTGTATTCCAAAATGGCCTGCTATGCTTCCCTCATGCACCTCTTTTACCAAAACAGATCTGAGGGGAAGCTTTGGTATGCATAACCTATTACCCTTGAACAAAAAGCCTTGGTGAATGCTAAATAATCCTTGAGGTCTGTCTTTGCAAGACTGATAAATTTCAGAGAAATCAGAGCAAGCAGAGTATTGATCTTTGATGAATTCAAAGCCTAAAATCCTAGCTCCTACTATCCCAAGCAAGCTGTGCTTCCTACTAAGGGCATCTGCTATTACATTGGTCATTCCCACCTTGTATCTAGCTGAGAAATCAAACGTTTGCATGAACTCCACCCACCTAGCATGCCTACTGTTCAGTTTGTGCTGGCTATTGATGTGCTTCAAGGACTCATGGTCTGTGTGCAACACAAATGGTTGAATTCTCAGGTAATGAGACTAGTGTTCAAAGGCCCTAATAATGGCATAAAATTCCTTGTCATATGTGGAGTAATTTAGTCTGCTGTGATTCAATTTCTCACTGAAAAAGGCAATAGGCCTCCCTTCCTGCACAAGCACAGCCCCAATTCCCACCCCACTAGCATCACATTCCAACTCAAATGGTTTGGTAAAATCAGGAAGCTTCAAGATGGGGGCCTTACACATCATCTCCTTGAGGGTTTCAAAAGCCCTCTGTGCAGCAGGTGTCCACTCAAATTTCCCCTGTTTTGTGCATTCTGTTACTGGGGCTAAAACAGAGCTGAAATTTTTGATGAACCTTCTATAAAATGAAGCCAGCCCATGGAATGATCTCACTTGTGTCAAGGTGGTGGGTGTAGGCCATTCTTGTATAGCCTGGACCTTGGCAGGGTCAACTCTTACTCCTTCCTTCCCTATAATGTAACCTAGAAAGCTCACTTCAGGTAGGAGGAAACTACATTTTTCAAGCTTGGCATACAACCTCTGTTTCCTTAATACTTCAAACAGTTGTTGTAAGTGATCTAGGTGTTCTGTGACTCCCTTGCTGTAAACAAGTATATCATCCAGGTAGACTACAATGAACTTCCCTAAGAAGGGTCTAAGCACCTCATTCATCAGCCTCATGAAAGTGCTTGGGGCTCCAGTCAAACCAAAGGGCATCACCAGCCACTCATAAAGCCCATACTTGGTTTTGAAAGCAGTTTTCCACTTATCCCCTGTTTTCATTCTAATCTGATGGTACCCACTTCTTAGGTCCACCTTGCTAAACCATTCTGAGCCTCCCAATTCATCTATAATGTCATCAATCCTAGGAATAGGGAACCTATACTTGATGGTTATGTTGTTCATGCTACGGCTATCAATGCACATTCTCCATGTGCCATCTTTCTTTGGCACTAACAGGGTAGGTACAGCACATGGGCTTAAACTCTCCCTAACATAGCCTCTTTGTATTAGCTCATTGACCTGTCTCTGTAATTCCTCAGTTTCCTTGGGGTTGGATCTGTAGGCAGGCTTATTAGGTAGGCTAGCTCCTGGAACAAGGTCAATCTGGTGCTCTATGCCTCTCACAGGGGGAAGACCAGGTGGTAAGTCACTTGGAAAAACATCCTCAAATTGCTTAAGCAGACTCTGTAGCTCAGGGGGTATAGAGGGCTGATTTTGTATTTCTTTCATGATCAACAGGTATAGCTCCTTTCTGCTTTTAATCTCCTTCTCACATTCCTTTCTAGTCATCAGATGTATAGGTGCCTTAGCTGGTTTAGGGGGAACAGCCCTGTGTGGGGGCAGGGGAATCAACTCCTTCTTTTTCCCATCATGTTTGAGGGTGTAAGTGTTGGTGTAGCCATTGTGGGTAGTCTTTTTGTCATATTGCCAAGGTCTCCCAAGCAATAAATGGCAAGCATCCATGTCTAAGACATCACACATCACTTCATCAACATAAGTCCCTAAGGTTAAGCTCACTAAGCACTGCTTGCTCACTGACCCACTTGCTTTGTTGTCAAGCCACTTCATCTTATAAGGGTGAGGGTGAGGCTTGGTATCCAGATTCAGCTCGGTCACTAATTGCCTGCTCACACAGTTGGACTCACTCCCACTGTCAATAATAAGATCACACACTTTCCCCTGTATTTTGCACTTGGTTTGGAATATGTTTTCCCTCTGGTCTGACCTCTTGGCTAAGGGTGTGGTGTGAAAGCTCCTTCTAATGACCAGACTCAGGTGCTCCTCCTCAGGCAACACTCTCTCCAGCTCCTCATTTTCATTCTCTTCAGTGCTCTCCTCAAACCTCTGTAAGTTTCCCTCATCATCCCTTATATAGGTGCCATCATCATCACTCAAATTTGGGGGGTGAATCTCCTCTTCCTGACCATTCTGGGCAACTAAGATCTTCTTTGGCCTAGTATCTTGCCTAATTTCATTCCACTCCCTCATAGTAAAGGCTCTAGCATTAGGACAATCCCTCTTATAGTGTCCTCTCCCATTGCATTTAAAACATACCACATCCTTGGGGTTTGTGGGTGGTTCTACTCTTGTGGTGTTGGTTCTTGGCCCACTGTTCTGGATATCTCTCTTAGGAGTAGGGATGGTGCTCGCATTCTTAGGGGTGTAGGTCCTTGTGCCTCTGGTTTGGGAGTGGGCTGCCCTATTGATTTGTCTCTCAATCTCAACAGCCTGCAAACTGGCTATGTGCACTGTGAGGTCAGGTGTAGTCATAAGTCTATCCCTGATTTCCTCCCTTAGCCCAGCTATGAACCTTCCCACTCTCATCTCTTCAGTCTCATGGGGGTCACAAAGCACATACAACCTTTCCCACTCATTTCTATACTCATCCACAGATTTTGTTCCCTGTTTCATGGCATTTAGTTGGATGTATTGCTGTTGTTTGTATGAAGTAGGGACATATTTCCTTTTCATGTGTTTCTTGAGTTTGGTCCAAGAATTAATCCTACCCCTCTCTTCCCTAATCCTACGTTTTTGGAGTCCTTCTAACCATATAGCAGCCGATTTGATCAATTTGATCTTGGCTAGCTTGTACTGTTGGTCTGGGGGTGTGTTCTTGAATTCAAAGTAATTGTCCATTCGATCCTCCCATTCTAGGTATCTTCCTGGATCATAAGATTGGCCGTCAAATTCAGGTATATCAATCTTAATAGTTCTATCCTCGTAGGGTCGCAAATTAGGGTTTTGTGTTCTATCTTGTTGATGGTCAATCCTTAACTGATTCAAATTTTGTATGACTAACCTCATACTTTCCTCTAACATCCCAAATCTTTCCTCCATGGTCATATCCATTCGACCAGAGACAGCTATGATACCAGCAATGCACGAAAATGATGATTATGAAATGTATGCGAAAATCGAAAATGCAAGAATCCCAAATTCAGAAATTTATTAAATGTTCTGTGTATGACAATACGAATTAATGAAAAACAAATGAATGACAATGAAAATGAAATAGGAAGATCACTCCCTGAATGTCGTGAATTCAATGATTGATTGAAAAATTCCACGATGCCTCAAAATCGCCCAAAGCTGCTGCCTTTGAAATGCCCAGAAATAATGAAACCTCTTTCCTCAGAAACTCAATATGTGCTATCTTTGCCCAATTCGTGGCTGGGCTCTGATACCAAGTTGATGCGTGTTCAAGGGTGGGACTTGTTGGGTGTAGTGCAAGGATGAAGATAAGACAATTATCTTGATTAAGGGAACACTCAAACACTCAGAAATCCAATGAACACACACACTGACTCACACAAACAACCAAGAAAGAGTTTCTTGTTTTTCTGATGAGGGGGAAACAAACACCGTGAAACGTGAACTATGAGCGAACTAGGATAGAAACAATGCAAGGATGATGAAACCTTGATTGCTGGGTGCCTTTGAGAACTCAAACCACTCCGTGACAAGACTTCCCTCCGGCCAAAAGGCTGCTCCGCAACCCTTTGAAGAAGTTTGTAAACAAACTTCAAAATTCAGAAAAATCCTTTTTCTGAAAATAATACCTCAAGTGTATTAAACTCAAATCAATGTACAAGCATGTTTATTACAATGAGAGCCCATATATTTATAGGCTTTGGGATCTAGACTAGCCGTTACAATTAACTAACAAATACACGTGGCTAAATACTTAAACAAAAACAAACAGAAAGGCTGCAACACTTAGCCAAATTTCTGATATTTATCAATCGGTGACCAGGCCTCCTTTAGCTTGCTCTACTGTCTTCCTGGTGCACTATTAGTAAGAACCTTGGCCCTTGGTGGCTTGGCCCATGTAGAGAGATGCCATTCCAGCCCTCCTTCCGGTCTAAGTGATCCCGGTCTGAACTCAGGCGGTTCACCAAGGTCAGCTGTTTGCTAGGTAGCTCTGTGGCTCTGTTCTTGGAGCCTGTCTGTCCTGTTGGAGCTTGGTTGCTGTTCCTTGTGCTATTCTTGGTTTCCTTGGTCTTGCTAGTTGTTTTTAGGCCCATAACTGATTGTTGAGGCGTATCCATGGGGGTCTCTTGTGTTCCATGTGCATTTGGCGTAGATGAAAAGTCCAAAGCACTGTCTTGTTCCTTCAGGTCCTTGGTGCTGTTCCCAGTCTTTGATACCATATTTGTATCAGAATGAATGATGAAGAATGAACAAGGATCAATGATCATTGAAGAATGAACGATGAAGAATGAACAAGGATCAATGATCATTGAAGAATGAACGACGAAGAATGAACAAGGTTCAATGATCATTGAAGAATGAACAATAAAGAATGAACAAGGATCAATTATCAATGAACAATGAACAATGAAGAATGAACAAGGTTCAATGATCATTGAAGAATGAACGATTAAGAATGAACAAGGATCAATTATCAATGAACAATGAACGATGAAGAATGAACAAGGATCAATGATCAATAATGAATGAACGATGAAGAATGAACAAGGATCATTGAGCATTGTAGAATGAACGGTGTAGAATGAACAAGGATCAATGATTATTGAAGAATGAACGATGAAGAATGTACAAGGATCAATGATCAATGAACAATGAACGATGAAGAATGAACAAGGATCAATGAGCATTATAGAATGAACGATGAAAAATGAATAAGAATCAAAGATCAATAATGAATGAACGATGAAGAATGAACATGGATCAACGAGCATTGTACAACGAACGATGAAGAATGAACAAGGATCAATGATCATTGAAGAATGAACGATGAAGAATGAACAAGGATCAATGAGCATTGCAGAATGAAAGATAAAAATGAATAAGAATCAAAGATCAATAATGAATGAACGATGAAGAATGAACATGGATCAACAAGCATTGTAGAACGAACGATGAAGAATGAACAAGGATCAATGATCATTGAAGAATGAACGATGAAGAATGAACAAGGATCAATGATCATTGAAGAATGAACGACGAAGAATGAACAAGGTTCAATGATCATTGAAGAATGAACAATAAAGAATGAACAAGGATCAATGAGCATTGTAGAATGAACGATGAAGAATGAACATGGATCAATGAGCATTGTAGAATGAACGATGAAGAATGAACAAGGAGCAACGATCATTGTAGAATGAACGATGAAGAATGAACAAGGATCAATGATCAATAATGAATGAATGATGAAGAATGAACAAGGATCATTGAGCATTGTAGAATGAACGATGTAGAATGAACAAGGATCAATGATTATTGAAGAATGAACGATGAAGAATGAACAAGGATCAATGATCAATGAACAATGAACGATGAAGAATGAACAAGGATCAATGAGCATTATAGAATGAATGATGAAAAATGAATAAGAATCAAAGATCAATAATGAATGAACGATGAAGAATGAACATGGATCAATGAGCATTGTAGAACGAACGATGAAGAATGAACAAGGATCAATGATCATTGAAGAATGAACGATGAAGAATGAACAAGGATCAATGAGCATTGTAGAATGAACGATGAAAAATGAATAAGAATCAATGATCAATAATGAATGAACGATGAAGAATGAACATGGATCAATGAGCATTGTAGAATGAACAATGAAGAATGAACAAGGAGCAATGATCATTGTAGAATGAACGATGAAGAATGAACAAGGATCAATGATCAATAATAAATGAACAAGGATCAATGAGCATTGTAGAATGAACGATGAAGAATGAACAAGGAGCAATGATCAATAATGAATGAATGATGAAGAATGAACAAGGATCAATGATCATTGAAGAATGAACGATGAAGAATGAACAAGGATCAATGATCATTGAAGAATGAACGACGAAGAATGAACAAGGTTCAATGATCATTGAAGAATGAACAATAAAGAATGAACAAGGATCAATTATCAATGAACAATGAACAATGAAGAATGAACAAGGATCAATGAGCATTGTAGAATGAACGATGAAGAATGAACAAGGATCAATGATAGATAATGAATGAACGATGAAGAATGAACAAGGATCATTGAGCATTGTAGAACGAACGATGAAGAATGAACAAGGATCAATGATCATTGAAGAATGAACGATGAAGAATGAACAAGGATCAATGAGTATTGTAGAATGAACGATGAAAAATGAATAAGAATCAATGATCAATAATGAATAAACGATGAAGAATGAACATGGATCAATGAGCATTGTAGAATGAACGATGAAGAATGAACAAGGAGCAATGATCATTGTAGAATGAACGATGAAGAATGAACAAGGATCAATGATCAATAATGAATGAACAAGGATCAATGAGCATTGTAGAATGAACGATGAAGAATGAACAAGGAGCAATGATCAATAATGAATGAATGATGAAGAATGAACAAGGATCAATGATCATTGAAGAATGAACGATGAAGAATGAACAAGGATCAATGATCATTGAAGAATGAACGACGAAGAATGAACAATAAAGAATGAACAAGGATCAATTATCAATGAACAATGAACAATGAAGAATGAACAAGGATCAATGAGCATTGTAGAATGAACGATGAAGAATGAACAAGGATCAATGATCAATAATGAATGAACGATGAAGAATGAACAAGGATCATTGAGCATTGTAGAATGAACGATGTAGAATGAACAAGGATCAATGATTATTGAAGAATGAACGATGAAGAATGAACAAGGATCAATGATCATTGAAAAATGAACAACGAAGAATGAACAAGGTTCAATGATCATTGAAGAATGAACGATAAAGAGTGAACAAGGATCAATTATCAATGAACAATGAACGATGAAAAATGAACAAGGATCAATGAGCATTGTAGAATGAACGATGAAGAATGAACAAAGATCAATGATCATTGAAGAATGAACGATGAAGAATGAACAAGGATCAATGATCAATAATGAATGAACAATGAAGAATGAACAAGGATCAATGAGCATTGAAGAATGAATGATGAAGAATGAACATGGAGCAATGATCAATAATGAATGAATGATGAAGAATGAACAAGGATCAATGATCATTGAAGAATGAACGATGAAGAATGAACAAGGATCAATGATCATTGAAGAATGAACGACGAAGAATGAACAAGGTTCAATGATCATTGAATAATGAACGATTAAGAATGAACAAGGATCAATTATCAATGAACAATGAACGATGAAGAATGAACAAGGATCAATGAGCATTGTAGAATGAACGATGAAGAATGAACAAGGATCAATGATCAATAATAAATGAATGATGAAGAAGGAACAAGGATCATTGAGCATTGTAGAATGAACGATGCAGAATGAACAAGGATCAATGATTATTGAAGAATGAACGATGAAGAATGAACAAGGATCAATGATCATTGAAGAATGAACGACGAAGAATGAACAAGGTTCAATGATCATTGAAGAATGAACGATACAGAGTGAACAAGGATCAATTATCATTGAACAATGAACGATGAAAAATGAACAAGGATCAATGAGCATTGTAGAACGAACGATGAAGAATGAACAAGGATCAATGATCATTGAAGAATGAACGATGAAGAATGAACAAGGATCAATGAGCATTGTAGAATGAACGATGAAGAATGAACAAGGAGCAATGATCATTGTAGAATGAACGATGAAGAATGAACAAGGATCAATGATCAATAATGAATGAACGATGAAGAATGAACAAGGATGAACGAGCATTGTAGAATGAACGATGAAGAATGAACAAGGATCAATGATCAATAATGAATGAACGATGAAGAATGAACATGGATCAATGAGCATTGTAGAATGAACGATGAAGAATGAACAAGGAGCAATGATCATTGTAGAATGAACGATGAAGAATGAACAAGGATCAATGATCAATAATGAATGAACAATGAAGAATGAACAAGGATCAATGAGCATTGTAGAATGAACAAGGAGCAATGATCAATAATGAATAAATGATGAAGAATGAACAAGGATCAATGATCATTGAAGAATGAAAGATGAAGAATGAACAAGGATGATCATTGAAGAATGAACGACGAAGAATAAACAAGGTTCAATGTTCATTAAAGAATGAACAATAAAGAATGAACAAGGATCAATTATTAATGAACAATGAACAATGAAGAATGAACAAGGATCAATGAGCATTGTACAATGAACGATGAAGAATGAACAAGGATCAATGATCAATAATGAATGAATGATGAAGAATGAACAAGGATCATTGAGCATTGTAGAATGGACGATGTAGAATGAACAAGCATCAATGATTATTGAATAGAATGAACGATGAAAAATGATTAAGAATTAATGATCAATAATGAATGAACGATGAAGAATGAACATGGATCAATGAGCATTGTAGAATGAACGATGAAGAATGAACAAGGAGCAATAATCATTGTAGAATGAACGATGAAGAATGAACAAGGATCAATGATCAATAATGAATGAACAAGGATCAATGAGCATTATAGAATGAACGATGAAGAATGAACAAGGAGCAATGATCAATAATGAATGAATGATGAAGAATGAACAAGGATCAATGATCATTGAAGAATGAACGATGAAGAATGAACAAGGATCAATGATCATTAAAGAATGAACGACGAAGAATGAACAAGGTTCAATGATCATTGAAGAATGAACAATAAAGAATGAACAAGGATCAATTATCAATGAACAATGAACAATGAAGAATGAACAAGGATCAATGAGCATTGTAGAATGAACGATGAAGAATGAACAAGGATCAATGATCAATAATGAATGAACGATGAAGAATCAACAAGGATCATTGAGCATTGTAGAACGAACGATGAAGAATGAACAAGGATCAATGATCATTGAAGAATGAACGATGAAGAATGAACAAGGATCAATGAGCATTGTAGAATGAACGATGAAAAATGAATAAGAATCAATGATCAATAATGAATGAACGATGAAGAATGAACATGGATCAATGAGCATTGTAGAATGAACGATGAAGAATGAACAAGGAGCAATGATCATTGTAGAATGAACGATGAAGAATGAACAAGGATCAATGATCAATAATAAATGAACAAGGATCAATGAGCATTGTAGAATGAACGATGAAGAATGAACAAGGAGCAATGATCAATAATGAATGAATGATGAAGAATGAACAAGGATCAATGATCATTGAAGAATGAACGATGAAGAATGAACAAGGATCAATGATCATTGAAGAATGAACGACGAAGAATGAACAAGGTTCAATGATCATTGAAGAATGAACAATAAAGAATAAACAAGGATCAATTATCAATGAACAATGAACAATGAAGAATGAACAAGGATCAATGAGCATTGTAGAATGAACGATGAAGAATGAACAAGGATCAATGATCAATAATGAATGAACGATGAAGAATCAACAAGGATCATTGAGCATTATAGAACGAACGATGAAGAATGAACAAGGATCAATGATCATTGAAGAATGAACGATGAAGAATGAACAAGGATAAATGATCATTGAAGAATGAACGACGAAGAATGAACAAGGTTCAATGATCATTGAAGAATGAACAATAAAGAATGAACAAGGATCAATCATCAATGAACAATGAACAATGAAGAATGAACAAGGATCAATGAGCATTGTAGAATGAACGATGAAGAATGAACAAGGATCAATGATAGATAATGAATGAACGATGAAGAATGAACAAGGATCATTGAGCATTGTAGAACGAACGATGAAGAATGAACAAGGATCAATGATCATTGAAGAATGAACGATGAAGAATGAACAAGGATGATTGATCAATGAACAATGAACAATGAAGAATGAACAAGGATCAATGATCATTGAAGAATGAACGATGAAGAATGAACAAGGATCAATGATCAATGAACAATGAACGATGAAGAATGAACAAGGATCAATGAGCATTGTAGAATGAACGATGAAGAATGAACATGGATCAATGAGCATTGTAGAATGAACGATGAAGAATGAACAAGGAGCAATGATCATTGTAGAATGAACGATGAAGAATGAACAAGGATCAATGATCAATAATGAATGAATGATGAAGAATGAACAAGGATCATTGAGCATTGTAGAAAGAACGATGTAGAATGAACAAGGATCAATGATTATTGAAGAATGAACGATGAAGAATGAACAAGGATCAATGATCAATGAACAATGAACGATGAAGAATGAACAAGGATCAATGAGCATTATAGAATGAACGATGAAAAATGAATAAGAATCAAAGATCAATAATGAATGAACGATGAAGAATGAACATGGATCAATGAGCATTGTAGAACGAACGATGAAGAATGAACAAGGATCAATGATCATTGAAGAATGAACGATGAAGAATGAACAAGGATCAATGAGCATTGTAGAATGAACGATGAAAAATGAATAAGAATCAATGATCAATAATGAATGAACGATGAAGAATGAACATGGATCAATGAGCATTGTAGAATGAACGATGAAGAATGAACAAGGAGCAATAATCATTGTAGAATGAACGATGAAGAATGAACAAGGATCAATGATTAATAATGAATGAACAAGGATAAATGAGCATTGTAGAATGAACGATGAAGAATGAACAAGGAGCAATGATCAATAATGAATGAATGATGAAGAATGAACAAGGATCAATGATCATTGAAGAATGAACGATGAAGAATGAACAAGGATCAATGATCATTGAAGAATGAACGACGAAGAATGAACAAGGTTCAATGATCATTGAAGAATGAACAATAAAGAATGAACAAGGATCAATGAGCATTGCAGAATGAACGATGAAAAATGAATAAGAATCAATGATCAATAATGAATGAACGATGAAGAATGAACATGGATCAATGAGCATTGTAGAATGAACGATGAAGAATGAACAAGGATCAATGAGCGTTGTAGAATGAACGATGAAGAATGAACAAGGATCAATGATCAATAATGAATGAACAAGGATCAATGAGCATTGTAGAATGAAAATTGAAGAATGAACAAGGAGCAATAATCAATAATGAATGAATGATGAAGAATGAACAAGGATCAATGATCATTGAAGAATGAACGATGAAGAATGAACAAGGATCAATGATCATTGAAGAATGAACGACGAAGAATGAACAAGGTTCAATGATCATTGAAGAATGAACAATAAAGAATGAACAAGGATCAATTATCAATGAACAATGAACAATGAAGAATGAACAAGGATCAATGAGCATTGTAGAATGAACGATGAAGAATGAACAAGGATCAATGATCAATAATGAATGAACGATGAAGAATCAACAAGGATCATTGAGCATTATAGAACGAACGATGAAGAATGAACAAGGATCAATGATCATTGAAGAATGAACGATGAAGAATGAACAAGGATAAATGATCATTGAAGAATGAACGACGAAGAATGAACAAGGTTCAATGATCATTGAAGAATGAACAATAAAGAATGAACAAGGATCAATCATCAATGAACAATGAACAATGAAGAATGAACAAGGATCAATGAGCATTGTAGAAAGAACGATGAAGAATGAACAAGGATCAATGATAGATAATGAATGAACGATGAAGAATGAACAAGGATCATTGAGCATTGTAGAACGAACGATGAAGAATGAACAAGGATCAATGATCATTGAAGAATGAACGATGAAGAATGAACAAGGATGATTGATCAATGAACAATGAACAATGAAGAATGAACAAGGATCAATGATCATTGAAGAATGAACGATGAAGAATGAACAAGGATCAATGATCAATGAACAATGAACGATGAAGAATGAACAAGGATCAATGAGCATTGTAGAATGAACGATGAAGAATGAACATGGATCAATGAGCATTGTAGAATGAACGATGAAGAATGAACAAGGAGCAATGATCATTGTAGAATGAACGATGAAGAATGAACAAGGATCAATGATCAATAATGAATGAATGATGAAGAATGAACAAGGATCATTGAGCATTGTAGAAAGAACGATGTAGAATGAACAAGGATCAATGATTATTGAAGAATGAACGATGAAGAATGAACAAGGATCAATGATCAATGAACAATGAACGATGAAGAATGAACAAGGATCAATGAGCATTATAGAATGAACGATGAAAAATGAATAAGAATCAAAGATCAATAATGAATGAACGATGAAGAATGAACATGGATCAATGAGCATTGTAGAACGAACGATGAAGAATGAACAAGGATCAATGATCATTGAAGAATGAACGATGAAGAATGAACAAGGATCAATGAGCATTGTAGAATGAACGATGAAAAATGAATAAGAATCAATGATCAATAATGAATGAACGATGAAGAATGAACATGGATCAATGAGCATTGTAGAATGAACGATGAAGAATGAACAAGGAGCAATAATCATTGTAGAATGAACGATGAAGAATGAACAAGGATCAATGATTAATAATGAATGAACAAGGATAAATGAGCATTGTAGAATGAACGATGAAGAATGAACAAGGAGCAATGATCAATAATGAATGAATGATGAAGAATGAACAAGGATCAATGATCATTGAAGAATGAACGATGAAGAATGAACAAGGATCAATGATCATTGAAGAATGAACGACGAAGAATGAACAAGGTTCAATGATCATTGAAGAATGAACAATAAAGAATGAACAAGGATCAATGAGCATTGCAGAATGAACGATGAAAAATGAATAAGAATCAATGATCAATAATGAATGAACGATGAAGAATGAACATGGATCAATGAGCATTGTAGAATGAACGATGAAGAATGAACAAGGATCAATGAGCGTTGTAGAATGAACGATGAAGAATGAACAAGGATCAATGATCAATAATGAATGAACAAGGATCAATGAGCATTGTAGAATGAAAATTGAAGAATGAACAAGGAGCAATAATCAATAATGAATGAATGATGAAGAATGAACAAGGATCAATGATCATTGAAGAATGAACGATGAAGAATGAACAAGGATCAATGATCATTGAAGAATGAACGACGAAGAATGAACAAGGTTCAATGATCATTGAAGAATGAACAATAAAGAATGAACAAGGATCAATTATCAATGAACAATGAACAATGAAGAATGAACAAGGATCAATGAGCATTGTAGAATGAACGATGAAGAATGAACAAGGATCAATGATAGATAATGAATGAACGATGAAGAATGAACAAGGATCATTGAGCATTGTAGAACGAACGATGAAGAATGAACAAGGATCAATGATCATTGAAGAATGAACGATGAAGAATGAACAAGGATCAATGAGTATTGTAGAATGAACGATGAAAAATGAATAAGAATCAATGATCAATAATGAATAAACGATGAAGAATGAACATGGATCAATGAGCATTGTAGAATGAACGATGAAGAATGAACAAGGAGCAATGATCATTGTAGAATGAACGATGAAGAATGAACAAGGATCAATGATCAATAATGAATGAACAAGGATCAATGAGCATTGTAGAATGAACGATGAAGAATGAACAAGGAGCAATGATCAATAATGAATGAATGATGAAGAATGAACAAGGATCAATGATCATTGAAGAATGAACGATGAAGAATGAACAAGGATCAATGATCATTGAAGAATGAACGACGAAGAATGAACAATAAAGAATGAACAAGGATCAATTATCAATGAACAATGAACAATGAAGAATGAACAAGGATCAATGAGCATTGTAGAATGAACGATGAAGAATGAACAAGGATCAATGATCAATAATGAATGAACGATGAAGAATGAACAAGGATCATTGAGCATTGTAGAATGAACGATGTAGAATGAACAAGGATCAATGATTATTGAAGAATGAACGATGAAGAATGAACAAGGATCAATGATCATTGAAAAATGAACAACGAAGAATGAACAAGGTTCAATGATCATTAAAGAATGAACGATAAAGAGTGAACAAGGATCAATTATCAATGAACAATGAACGATGAAAAATGAACAAGGATCAATGAGCATTGTAGAATGAACGATGAAGAATGAACAAGGATCAATGATCAATAATGAATGAATGATGAAGAATGAACAAGGATCATTGAGCATTGTAGAATGAACGATGTAGAATGAACAAGGATCAATGATTATTGAAGAATGAACGATGAAGAATGAACAAGGATCAATGATCAATGAACAATGAACGATGAAGAATGAACAAGGATCAATGAGCATTATAGAATGAACGATGAAAAATGAATAAGAATCAAAGATCAATAATGAATGAACGATGAAGAATGAACATGGATCAATGAGCATTGTAGAACGAACGATGAAGAATGAACAAGGATCAATGATCATTGAAGAATGAACGATGAAGAATGAACAAGGATCAATGAGCATTGTAGAATGAACGATGAAAAATGAATAAGAATCAATGATCAATAATGAATGAACGATGAAGAATGAACATGGATCAATGAGCATTGTAGAATGAACGATGAAGAATGAACAAGGAGCAATAATCATTGTAGAATGAACGATGAAGAATGAACAAGGATCAATGATTAATAATGAATGAACAAGGATAAATGAGCATTGTAGAATGAACGATGAAGAATGAACAAGGAGCAATGATCAATAATGAATGAATGATGAAGAATGAACAAGGATCAATGATCATTGAAGAATGAACGATGAAGAATGAACAAGGATCAATGATCATTGAAGAATGAACGACGAAGAATGAACAAGGTTCAATGATCATTGAAGAATGAACAATAAAGAATGAACAAGGATCAATGAGCATTGCAGAATGAACGATGAAAAATGAATAAGAATCAATGATCAATAATGAATGAACGATGAAGAATGAACATGGATCAATGAGCATTGTAGAATGAACGATGAAGAATGAACAAGGATCAATGAGCGTTGTAGAATGAACGATGAAGAATGAACAAGGATCAATGATCAATAATGAATGAACAAGGATCAATGAGCATTGTAGAATGAAAATTGAAGAATGAACAAGGAGCAATAATCAATAATGAATGAATGATGAAGAATGAACAAGGATCAATGATCATTGAAGAATGAACGATGAAGAATGAACAAGGATCAATGATCATTGAAGAATGAACGACGAAGAATGAACAAGGTTCAATGATCATTGAAGAATGAACAATAAAGAATGAACAAGGATCAATTATCAATGAACAATGAACAATGAAGAATGAACAAGGATCAATGAGCATTGTAGAATGAACGATGAAGAATGAACAAGGATCAATGATAGATAATGAATGAACGATGAAGAATGAACAAGGATCATTGAGCATTGTAGAACGAACGATGAAGAATGAACAAGGATCAATGATCATTGAAGAATGAACGATGAAGAATGAACAAGGATCAATGAGTATTGTAGAATGAACGATGAAAAATGAATAAGAATCAATGATCAATAATGAATAAACGATGAAGAATGAACATGGATCAATGAGCATTGTAGAATGAACGATGAAGAATGAACAAGGAGCAATGATCATTGTAGAATGAACGATGAAGAATGAACAAGGATCAATGATCAATAATGAATGAACAAGGATCAATGAGCATTGTAGAATGAACGATGAAGAATGAACAAGGAGCAATGATCAATAATGAATGAATGATGAAGAATGAACAAGGATCAATGATCATTGAAGAATGAACGATGAAGAATGAACAAGGATCAATGATCATTGAAGAATGAACGACGAAGAATGAACAATAAAGAATGAACAAGGATCAATTATCAATGAACAATGAACAATGAAGAATGAACAAGGATCAATGAGCATTGTAGAATGAACGATGAAGAATGAACAAGGATCAATGATCAATAATGAATGAACGATGAAGAATGAACAAGGATCATTGAGCATTGTAGAATGAACGATGTAGAATGAACAAGGATCAATGATTATTGAAGAATGAACGATGAAGAATGAACAAGGATCAATGATCATTGAAAAATGAACAACGAAGAATGAACAAGGTTCAATGATCATTGAAGAATGAACGATAAAGAGTGAACAAGGATCAATTATCAATGAACAATGAACGATGAAAAATGAACAAGGATCAATGAGCATTGTAGAATGAACGATGAAGAATGAACAAAGATCAATGATCATTGAAGAATGAACGATGAAGAATGAACAAGGATCAATGATCAATAATGAATGAACAATGAAGAATGAACAAGGATCAATGAGCATTGAAGAATGAATGATGAAGAATGAACATGGAGCAATGATGAATAATGAATGAATGATGAAGAATGAACAAGGATCAATGATCATTGAAGAATGAACGATGAAGAATGAACAAGGATCAATGATCATTGAAGAATGAACGACGAAGAATGAACAAGGTTCAATGATCATTGAATAATGAACGATTAAGAATGAACAAGGATCAATTATCAATGAACAATGAACGATGAAGAATGAACAAGGATCAATGAGCATTGTAGAATGAACGATGAAGAATGAACAAGGATCAATGATCAATAATAAATGAATGATGAAGAAGGAACAAGGATCATTGAGCATTGTAGAATGAACGATGCAGAATGAACAAGGATCAATGATTATTGAAGAATGAACGATGAAGAATGAACAAGGATCAATGATCATTGAAGAATGAACGACGAAGAATGAACAAGGTTCAATGATCATTGAAGAATGAACGATAAAGAGTGAACAAGGATCAATTATCAATGAACAATGAACGATGAAAAATGAACAAGGATCAATGAGCATTGTAGAACGAACGATGAAGAATGAACAAGGATCAATGATCATTGAAGAATGAACGATGAAGAATGAACAAGGATCAATGAGCATTGTAGAATGAACGATGAAGAATGAACAAGGAGCAATGATCATTGTAGAATGAACGATGAAGAATGAACAAGGATCAATGATCAATAATGAATGAACGATGAAGAATGAACAAGGATGAATGAGCATTGTAGAATGAACGATGAAGAATGAACAAGGATCAATGATCAATAATGAATGAACGATGAAGAATGAACATGGATCAATGAGCATTGTAGAATGAACGATGAAGAATGAACAAGGAGCAATGATCATTGTAGAATGAACGATGAAGAATGAACAAGGATCAATGATCAATAATGAATGAACAATGAAGAATGAACAAGGATCAATGAGCATTGTAGAATGAACAAGGAGCAATGATCAATAATGAATAAATGATGAAGAATGAACAAGGATCAATGATCATTGAAGAATGAAAGATGAAGAATGAACAAGGATGATCATTGAAGAATGAACGACGAAGAATAAACAAGGTTCAATGTTCATTGAAGAATGAACAATAAAGAATGAACAAGGATCAATTATTAATGAACAATGAACAATGAAGAATGAACAAGGATCAATGAGCATTGTAGAATGAACGATGAAGAATGAACAAGGATCAATGATCAATAATGAATGAATGATGAAGAATGAACAAGGATCATTGAGCATTGTAGAATGGACGATGTAGAATGAACAAGCATCAATGATTATTGAATAGAATGAACGATGAAAAATGATTAAGAATTAATGATCAATAATGAATGAACGATGAAGAATGAACATGGATCAATGAGCATTGTAGAATGAACGATGAAGAATGAACAAGGAGCAATAATCATTGTAGAATGAACGATGAAGAATGAACAAGGATCAATGATCAATAATGAATGAACAAGGATCAATGAGCATTATAGAATGAACGATGAAGAATGAACAAGGAGCAATGATCAATAATGAATGAATGATGAAGAATGAACAAGGATCAATGATCATTGAAGAATGAACGATGAAGAATGAACAAGGATCAATGATCATTAAAGAATGAACGACGAAGAATGAACAAGGTTCAATGATCATTGAAGAATGAACAATAAAGAATGAACAAGGATCAATTATCAATGAACAATGAACAATGAAGAATGAACAAGGATCAATGAGCATTGTAGAATGAATGATGAAGAATGAACAAGGATCAATGATCAATAATGAATGAACGATGAAGAATCAACAAGGATCATTGAGCATTGTAGAACGAACGATGAAGAATGAACAAGGATCAATGATCATTGAAGAATGAACGATGAAGAATGAACAAGGATCAATGAGCATTGTAGAATGAACGATGAAAAATGAATAAGAATCAATGATCAATAATGAATGAACGATGAAGAATGAACATGGATCAATAAGCATTGTAGAATGAACGATGAAGAATGAACAAGGAGCAATGATCATTGTAGAATGAACGATGAAGAATGAACAAGGATCAATGATCAATAATAAATGAACAAGGATCAATGAGCATTGTAGAATGAACGATGAAGAATGAACAAGGAGCAATGATCAATAATGAATGAATGATGAAGAATGAACAAGGATCAATGATCGTTGAAGAATGAACGATGAAGAATGAACAAGGATCAATGATCATTGAAGAATGAACGACGAAGAATGAACAAGGTTCAATGATCATTGAAGAATGAACAATAAAGAATAAACAAGGATCAATTATCAATGAACAATGAACAATGAAGAATGAACAAGGATCAATGAGCATTGTAGAATGAACGATGAAGAATGAACAAGGATCAATGATCAATAATGAATGAACGATGAAGAATCAACAAGGATCATTGAGCATTATAGAATGAACGATGAAGAATGAACAAGGATCATTGAGCATTGTAGAACGAACGATGAAGAATGAACAAGGATCAATGATCATTGAAGAATGAACGATGAAGAATGAACAAGGATGATTGATCAATGAACAATGAACAATGAAGATTGAACAAGGATCAATGATCATTGAAGAATGAAAGATGAAGAATGAACAAGGATCAATGATCAATGAACAATGAACGATGAAGAATGAACAAGGATCAATGAGCATTGTAGAATGAACGATGAAGAATGAACATGGATCAATGAGCATTGTAGAATGAACGATGAAGAATGAACAAGGAGCAATGATCATTGTAGAATGAACGATGAAGAATGAACAAGGATCAATGATCAATAATGAATGAATGATGAAGAATGAACAAGGATCATTGAGCATTGTAGAATGAACGATGTAGAATGAACAAGGATCAATGATTATTGAAGAATGAACGATGAAGAATGAACAAGGATCAATGATCAATGAACAATGAACGATGAAGAATGAACAAGGATCAATGAGCATTATAGAATGAACGATGAAAAATGAATAAGAATCAAAGATCAATAATGAATGAACGATGAAGAATGAACATGGATCAATGAGCATTGTAGATCGAACGATGAAGAATGAACAAGGATCAATGATCATTGAAGAATGAACGATGAAGAATGAACAAGGATCAATGAGCATTGTAGAATGAACGATGAAAAATGAATAAGAATCAATGATCAATAATGAATGAACGATGAAGAATGAACATGGATCAATGAGCATTGTAGAATGAACGATGAAGAATGAACAAGGAGCAATAATCATTGTAGAATGAACGATGAAGAATGAACAAGGATCAATGATCAATAATGAATGAACAAGGATAAATCAGCATTATAGAATGAACGATGAAGAATGAACAAGGAGCAATGATTAATAATGAATGAATGATGAAGAATGAACAAGGATCAATGATCATTGAAGAATGAACGATGAAGAATGAACAAGGATCAATGATCATTGAAGAATGAACGACGAAGAATGAACAAGGTTCAATGATCATTGAAGAATGAACAATAAAGAATGAACAAGGATCAATGAGCATTGCAGAATGAACGATGAAAAATGAATAAGAATCAATGATCAATAATGAATGAACGATGAAGAATGAACTTGGATCAATGAGCATTGTAGAATGAACGATGAAGAATGAACAAGGATCAATGAGCATTGTAGAATGAACGATGAAGAATGAACAAGGATCAATGATCAATAATGAATGAACAAGGATCAATGAGCATTGTAGAATGAAAATTGAAGAATGAACAAGGAGCAATAATCAATAATGAATGAATGATGAAGAATGAACAAGGATCAATGATCATTGAAGAATGAACGATGAAGAATGAACAAGGATCAATGATCATTGAAGAATGAACGACGAAGAATGAACAAGGTTCAATGATCATTGAAGAATGAACAATAAAGAATGAACAAGGATCAATTATCAATGAACAATGAACAATGAAGAATGAACAAGGATCAATGAGCATTGTAGAATGAACGATGAAGAATGAACAAGGATCAATGATCATTAATGAATGAATGATGAAGAATGAACAAGGATCATTGAGCATTGTAGAATGAACGATGTAGAATGAACAAGGATCAATGATTATTGAAGAATGAACGACGAAGAATGAACAAGGTTCAATGATCATTGAAGAATGAACAATAAAGAATGAACAAGGATCAATTATCAATGAACAATGAACAATGAAGAATGAACAAGGATCAATGAGCATTGTAGAATGAACGATGAAAAATGAATAAGAATCAATGATCAATAATGAATGAACGATGAAGAATGAACATGGATCAATGAGCATTGTAGAATGAACAATGAAGAATGAACAAGGAGCAATGATCATTGTAGAATGAACGATGAAGAATGAACAAGGATCAATGATCAATAATGAATGAACAAGGATAAATGAGCATTATAGAATGAACGATGAAGAATGAACAAGGAGCAATGATTAATAATGAATGAATGATGAAGAATGAACAAGGATCAATGATCATTGAAGAATGAACGATGAAGAATGAACAAGGATCAATGATCATTGAAGAATGAACGACGAAGAATGAACAAGGTTCAATGATCATTGAAGAATGAACAATAAAGAATGAACAAGGATCAATGAGCATTGCAGAATGAACGATGAAAAATGAATAAGAATCAATGATCAATAATGAATGAACGATGAAGAATGAACATGGATCAATGAGCATTGTAGAATGAACGATGAAGAATGAACAAGGATCAATGAGCATTGTAGAATGAACGATGAAGAATGAACAAGGATCAATGATCAATAATGAATGAACAAGGATCAATGAGCATTGTAGAATGAAAATTGAAGAATGAACAAGGAGCAATAATCAATAATGAATGAATGATGAAGAATGAACAAGGATCAATGATCATTGAAGAATGAACGATGAAGAATGAACAAGGATCAATGATCATTGAAGAATGAACGACGAAGAATGAACAAGGTTCAATGATCATTGAAGAATGAACAATAAAGAATGAACAAGGATCAATTATCAATGAACAATGAACAATGAAGAATGAACAAGGATCAATGAGCATTGTAGAATGAACGATGAAGAATGAACAAGGATCAATGATAGATAATGAATGAACGATGAAGAATGAACAAGGATCATTGAGCATTGTAGAACGAACGATGAAGAATGAACAAGGATCAATGATCATTGAAGAATGAACGATGAAGAATGAACAAGGATGATTGATCAATGAACAATGAACAATGAAGATTGAACAAGGATCAATGATCATTGAAGAATGAAAGATGAAGAATGAACAAGGATCAATGATCAATGAACAATGAACGATGAAGAATGAACAAGGATCAATGAGCATTGTAGAATGAACGATGAAGAATGAACATGGATCAATGAGCATTGTAGAATGAACGATGAAGAATGAACAAGGAGCAATGATCATTGTAGAATGAACGATGAAGAATGAACAAGGATCAATGATCAATAATGAATGAATGATGAAGAATGAACAAGGATCATTGAGCATTGTAGAATGAACGATGTAGAATGAACAAGGATCAATGATTATTGAAGAATGAACGATGAAGAATGAACAAGGATCAATGATCAATGAACAATGAACGATGAAGAATGAACAAGGATCAATGAGCATTATAGAATGAACGATGAAAAATGAATAAGAATCAAAGATCAATAATGAATGAACGATGAAGAATGAACATGGATCAATGAGCATTGTAGATCGAACGATGAAGAATGAACAAGGATCAATGATCATTGAAGAATGAACGATGAAGAATGAACAAGGATCAATGAGCATTGTAGAATGAACGATGAAAAATGAATAAGAATCAATGATCAATAATGAATGAACGATGAAGAATGAACATGGATCAATGAGCATTGTAGAATGAACGATGAAGAATGAACAAGGAGCAATAATCATTGTAGAATGAACGATGAAGAATGAACAAGGATCAATGATCAATAATGAATGAACAAGGATAAATCAGCATTATAGAATGAACGATGAAGAATGAACAAGGAGCAATGATTAATAATGAATGAATGATGAAGAATGAACAAGGATCAATGATCATTGAAGAATGAACGATGAAGAATGAACAAGGATCAATGATCATTGAAGAATGAACGACGAAGAATGAACAAGGTTCAATGATCATTGAAGAATGAACAATAAAGAATGAACAAGGATCAATGAGCATTGCAGAATGAACGATGAAAAATGAATAAGAATCAATGATCAATAATGAATGAACGATGAAGAATGAACATGGATCAATGAGCATTGTAGAATGAACGATGAAGAATGAACAAGGATCAATGAGCATTGTAGAATGAACGATGAAGAATGAACAAGGATCAATGATCAATAATGAATGAACAAGGATCAATGAGCATTGTAGAATGAAAATTGAAGAATGAACAAGGAGCAATAATCAATAATGAATGAATGATGAAGAATGAACAAGGATCAATGATCATTGAAGAATGAACGATGAAGAATGAACAAGGATCAATGATCATTGAAGAATGAACGACGAAGAATGAACAAGGTTCAATGATCATTGAAGAATGAACAATAAAGAATGAACAAGGATCAATTATCAATGAACAATGAACAATGAAGAATGAACAAGGATCAATGAGCATTGTAGAATGAACGATGAAGAATGAACAAGGATCAATGATAGATAATGAATGAACGATGAAGAATGAACAAGGATCATTGAGCATTGTAGAACGAACGATGAAGAATGAACAAGGATCAATGATCATTGAAGAATGAACGATGAAGAATGAACAAGGATCAATGAGTATTGTAGAATGAACGATGAAAAATGAATAAGAATCAATGATCAATAATGAATAAACGATGAAGAATGAACATGGATCAATGAGCATTGTAGAATGAACGATGAAGAATGAACAAGGAGCAATGATCATTGTAGAATGAACGATGAAGAATGAACAAGGATCAATGATCAATAATGAATGAACAAGGATCAATGAGCATTGTAGAATGAACGATGAAGAATGAACAAGGAGCAATGATCAATAATGAATGAATGATGAAGAATGAACAAGGATCAATGATCATTGAAGAATGAACGATGAAGAATGAACAAGGATCAATGATCATTGAAGAATGAACGACGAAGAATGAACAATAAAGAATGAACAAGGATCAATTATCAATGAACAATGAACAATGAAGAATGAACAAGGATCAATGAGCATTGTAGAATGAACGATGAAGAATGAACAAGGATCAATGATCAATAATGAATGAACGATGAAGAATGAACAAGGATCATTGAGCATTGTAGAATGAACGATGTAGAATGAACAAGGATCAATGATTATTGAAGAATGAACGATGAAGAATGAACAAGGATCAATGATCATTGAAAAATGAACAACGAAGAATGAACAAGGTTCAATGATCATTGAAGAATGAACGATAAAGAGTGAACAAGGATCAATTATCAATGAACAATGAACGATGAAAAATGAACAAGGATCAATGAGCATTGTAGAATGAACGATGAAGAATGAACAAAGATCAATGATCATTGAAGAATGAACGATGAAGAATGAACAAGGATCAATGATCAATAATGAATGAACAATGAAGAATGAACAAGGATCAATGAGCATTGAAGAATGAATGATGAAGAATGAACATGGAGCAATGATCAATAATGAATGAATGATGAAGAATGAACAAGGATCAATGATCATTGAAGAATGAACGATGAAGAATGAACAAGGATCAATGATCATTGAAGAATGAACGACGAAGAATGAACAAGGTTCAATGATCATTGAATAATGAACGATTAAGAATGAACAAGGATCAATTATCAATGAACAATGAACGATGAAGAATGAACAAGGATCAATGAGCATTGTAGAATGAACGATGAAGAATGAACAAGGATCAATGATCAATAATAAATGAATGATGAAGAAGGAACAAGGATCATTGAGCATTGTAGAATGAACGATGCAGAATGAACAAGGATCAATGATTATTGAAGAATGAACGATGAAGAATGAATAAGGATCAATGATCATTGAAGAATGAACGACGAAGAATGAACAAGGTTCAATGATCATTGAAGAATGAACGATAAAGAGTGAACAAGGATCAATTATCAATGAACAATGAACGATGAAAAATGAACAAGGATCAATGAGCATTGTAGAACGAACGATGAAGAATGAACAAGGATCAATGATCATTGAAGAATGAACGATGAAGAATGAACAAGGATCAATGAGCATTGTAGAATGAACGATGAAGAATGAACAAGGAGCAATGATCATTGTAGAATGAACGATGAAGAATGAACAAGGATCAATGATCAATAATGAATGAACGATGAAGAATGAACAAGGATGAATGAGCATTGTAGAATGAACGATGAAGAATGAACAAGGATCAATGATCAATAATGAATGAACGATGAAGAATGAACATGGATCAATGAGCATTGTAGAATGAACGATGAAGAATGAACAAGGAGCAATGATCATTGTAGAATGAACGATGAAGAATGAACAAGGATCAATGATCAATAATGAATGAACAATGAAGAATGAACAAGGATCAATGAGCATTGTAGAATGAACAAGGAGCAATGATCAATAATGAATAAATGATGAAGAATGAACAAGGATCAATGATCATTGAAGAATGAAAGATGAAGAATGAACAAGGATGATCATTGAAGAATGAACGACGAAGAATAAACAAGGTTCAATGTTCATTGAAGAATGAACAATAAAGAATGAACAAGGATCAATTATTAATGAACAATGAACAATGAAGAATGAACAAGGATCAATGAGCATTGTAGAATGAACGATGAAGAATGAACAAGGATCAATGATCAATAATGAATGAATGATGAAGAATGAACAAGGATCATTGAGCATTGTAGAATGGACGATGTAGAATGAACAAGCATCAATGATTATTGAATAGAATGAACAATGAAAAATGATTAAGAATTAATGATCAATAATGAATGAACGATGAAGAATGAACATGGATCAATGAGCATTGTAGAATGAACGATGAAGAATGAACAAGGAGCAATAATCATTGTAGAATGAACGATGAAGAATGAACAAGGATCAATGATCAATAATGAATGAACAAGGATCAATGAGCATTATAGAATGAACGATGAAGAATGAACAAGGAGCAATGATCAATAATGAATGAATGATGAAGAATGAACAAGGATCAATGATCATTGAAGAATGAACGATGAAGAATGAACAAGGATCAATGATCATTAAAGAATGAACGACGAAGAATGAACAAGGTTCAATGATCATTGAAGAATGAACAATAAAGAATGAACAAGGATCAATTATCAATGAACAATGAACAATGAAGAATGAACAAGGATCAATGAGCATTGTAGAATGAACGATGAAGAATGAACAAGGATCAATGATCAATAATGAATGAACGATGAAGAATCAACAAGGATCATTGAGCATTGTAGAACGAACGATGAAGAATGAACAAGGATCAATGATCATTGAAGAATGAACGATGAAGAATGAACAAGGATCAATGAGCATTGTAGAATGAACGATGAAAAATGAATAAGAATCAATGATCAATAATGAATGAACGATGAAGAATGAACATGGATCAATGAGCATTGTAGAATGAACGATGAAGAATGAACAAGGAGCAATGATCATTGTAGAATGAACGATGAAGAATGAACAAGGATCAATGATCAATAATAAATGAACAAGGATCAATGAGCATTGTAGAATGAACGATGAAGAATGAACAAGGAGCAATGATCAATAATGAATGAATGATGAAGAATGAACAAGGATCAATGATCATTGAAGAATGAACGATGAAGAATGAACAAGGATCAATGATCATTGAAGAATGAACGACGAAGAATGAACAAGGTTCAATGATCATTGAAGAATGAACAATAAAGAATAAACAAGGATCAATTATCAATGAACAATGAACAATGAAGAATGAACAAGGATCAATGAGCATTGTAGAATGAACGATGAAGAATGAACAAGGATCAATGATCAATAATGAATGAACGATGAAGAATCAACAAGGATCATTGAGCATTATAGAACGAACGATGAAGAATGAACAAGGATCAATGATCATTGAAGAATGAACGATGAAGAATGAACAAGGATCAATGATCATTGAAGAATGAACGACGAAGAATGAACAAGGTTCAATGATCATTGAAGAATGAACAATAAAGAATGAACAAGGATCAATCATCAATGAACAATGAACAATGAAGAATGAACAAGGATCAATGAGCATTGTAGAATGAACGATGAAGAATGAACAAGGATCAATGATAGATAATGAATGAACGATGAAGAATGAACAAGGATCATTGAGCATTGTAGAACGAACGATGAAGAATGAACAAGGATCAATGATCATTGAAGAATGAACGATGAAGAATGAACAAGGATGATTGATCAATGAACAATGAACAATGAAGAATGAACAAGGATCAATGATCATTGAAGAATGAACGATGAAGAATGAACAAGGATCAATGATCAATGAACAATGAACGATGAAGAATGAACAAGGATCAATGAGCATTGTAGAATGAACGATGAAGAATGAACATGGATCAATGAGCATTGTAGAATGAACGATGAAGAATGAACAAGGAGCAATGATCATTGTAGAATGAACGATGAAGAATGAACAAGGATCAATGATCAATAATGAATGAATGATGAAGAATGAACAAGGATCATTGAGCATTGTAGAATGAACGATGTAGAATGAACAAGGATCAATGATTATTGAAAAATGAACGATGAAGAATGAACAAGGATCAATGATCAATGAACAATGAACGATGAAGAATGAACAAGGATCAATGAGCATTATAGAATGAACGATGAAAAATGAATAAGAATCAAAGATCAATAATGAATGAACGATGAAGAATGAACATGGATCAATGAGCATTGTAGAACGAACGATGAAGAATGAACAAGGATCAATGATCATTGAAGAATGAACGATGAAGAATGAACAAGGATCAATGAGCATTGTAGAATGAACGATGAAAAATGAATAAGAATCAATGATCAATAATGAATGAACGATGAAGAATGAACATGGATCAATGAGCATTGTAGAATGAACGATGAAGAATGAACAAGGAGCAATAATCATTGTAGAATGAACGATGAAGAATGAACAAGGATCAATGATCAATAATGAATGAACAAGGATAAATGAGCATTGTAGAATGAACGATGAAGAATGAACAAGGAGCAATGATCAATAATGAATGAATGATGAAGAATGAACAAGGATCAATGATCATTGAAGAATGAACGATGAAGAATGAACAAGGATCAATGATCATTGAAGAATGAACGACGAAGAATGAACAAGGTTCAATGATCATTGAAGAATGAACAATAAAGAATGAACAAGGATCAATGAGCATTGCAGAATGAACGATGAAAAATGAATAAGAATCAATGATCAATAATGAATGAACGATGAAGAATGAACATGGATCAATGAGCATTGTAGAATGAACGATGAAGAATGAACAAGGATCAATGAGCATTGTAGAATGAACGATGAAGAATGAACAAGGATCAATGATCAATAATGAATGAACAAGGATCAATGAGCATTGTAGAATGAAAATTGAAGAATGAACAAGGAGCAATAATCAATAATGAATGAATGATGAAGAATGAACAAGGATCAATGATCATTGAAGAATGAACGATGAAGAATGAACAAGGATCAATGATCATTGAAGAATGAACGACGAAGAATGAACAAGGTTCAATGATCATTGAAGAATGAACAATAAAGAATGAACAAGGATCAATTATCAATGAACAATGAACAATGAAGAATGAACAAGGATCAATGAGCATTGTAGAATGAACGATGAAGAATGAACAAGGATCAATGATAGATAATGAATGAACGATGAAGAATGAACAAGGATCATTGAGCATTGTAGAACGAACGATGAAGAATGAACAAGGATCAATGATCATTGAAGAATGAACGATGAAGAATGAACAAGGATCAATGAGTATTGTAGAATGAACGATGAAAAATGAATAAGAATCAATGATCAATAATGAATAAACGATGAAGAATGAACATGGATCAATGAGCATTGTAGAATGAACGATGAAGAATGAACAAGGAGCAATGATCATTGTAGAATGAACGATGAAGAATGAACAAGGATCAATGATCAATAATGAATGAACAAGGATCAATGAGCATTGTAGAATGAACGATGAAGAATGAACAAGGAGCAATGATCAATAATGAATGAATGATGAAGAATGAACAAGGATCAATGATCATTGAAGAATGAACGATGAAGAATGAACAAGGATCAATGATCATTGAAGAATGAACGACGAAGAATGAACAATAAAGAATGAACAAGGATCAATTATCAATGAACAATGAACAATGAAGAATGAACAAGGATCAATGAGCATTGTAGAATGAACGATGAAGAATGAACAAGGATCAATGATCAATAATGAATGAACGATGAAGAATGAACAAGGATCATTGAGCATTGTAGAATGAACGATGTAGAATGAACAAGGATCAATGATTATTGAAGAATGAACGATGAAGAATGAACAAGGATCAATGATCATTGAAAAATGAACAACGAAGAATGAACAAGGTTCAATGATCATTGAAGAATGAACGATAAAGAGTGAACAAGGATCAATTATCAATGAACAATGAACGATGAAAAATGAACAAGGATCAATGAGCATTGTAGAATGAACGATGAAGAATGAACAAAGATCAATGATCATTGAAGAATGAACGATGAAGAATGAACAAGGATCAATGATCAATAATGAATGAACAATGAAGAATGAACAAGGATCAATGAGCATTGAAGAATGAATGATGAAGAATGAACATGGAGCAATGATCAATAATGAATGAATGATGAAGAATGAACAAGGATCAATGATCATTGAAGAATGAACGATGAAGAATGAACAAGGATCAATGATCATTGAAGAATGAACGACGAAGAATGAACAAGGTTCAATGATCATTGAATAATGAACGATTAAGAATGAACAAGGATCAATTATCAATGAACAATGAACGATGAAGAATGAACAAGGATCAATGAGCATTGTAGAATGAACGATGAAGAATGAACAAGGATCAATGATCAATAATAAATGAATGATGAAGAAGGAACAAGGATCATTGAGCATTGTAGAATGAACGATGCAGAATGAACAAGGATCAATGATTATTGAAGAATGAACGATGAAGAATGAACAAGGATCAATGATCATTGAAGAATGAACGACGAAGAATGAACAAGGTTCAATGATCATTGAAGAATGAACGATAAAGAGTGAACAAGGATCAATTATCAATGAACAATGAACGATGAAAAATGAACAAGGATCAATGAGCATTGTAGAACGAACGATGAAGAATGAACAAGGATCAATGATCATTGAAGAATGAACGATGAAGAATGAACAAGGATCAATGAGCATTGTAGAATGAACGATGAAGAATGAACAAGGATCAATGATCAATAATGAATGAACGATGAAGAATGAACAAGGATGAATGAGCATTGTAGAATGAACGATGAAGAATGAACAAGGATCAATGATCAATAATGAATGAACGATGAAGAATGAACATGGATCAATGAGCATTGTAGAATGAACGATGAAGAATGAACAAGGAGCAATGATCATTGTAGAATGAACGATGAAGAATGAACAAGGATCAATGATCAATAATGAATGAACAATGAAGAATGAACAAGGATCAATGAGCATTGTAGAATGAACAAGGAGCAATGATCAATAATGAATAAATGATGAAGAATGAACAAGGATCAATGATCATTGAAGAATGAAAGATGAAGAATGAACAAGGATGATCATTGAAGAATGAACGACGAAGAATAAACAAGGTTCAATGTTCATTGAAGAATGAACAATAAAGAATGAACAAGGATCAATTATTAATGAACAATGAACAATGAAGAATGAACAAGGATCAATGAGCATTGTAGAATGAACGATGAAGAATGAACAAGGATCAATGATCAATAATGAATGAATGATGAAGAATGAACAAGGATCATTGAGCATTGTAGAATGGACGATGTAGAATGAACAAGCATCAATGATTATTGAATAGAATGAACGATGAAAAATGATTAAGAATTAATGATCAATAATGAATGAACGATGAAGAATGAACATGGATCAATGAGCATTGTAGAATGAACGATGAAGAATGAACAAGGAGCAATAATCATTGTAGAATGAACGATGAAGAATGAACAAGGATCAATGATCAATAATGAATGAACAAGGATCAATGAGCATTATAGAATGAACGATGAAGAATGAACAAGGAGCAATGATCAATAATGAATGAATGATGAAGAATGAACAAGGATCAATGATCATTGAAGAATGAACGATGAAGAATGAACAAGGATCAATGATCATTAAAGAATGAACGACGAAGAATGAACAAGGTTCAATGATCATTGAAGAATGAACAATAAAGAATGAACAAGGATCAATGAGCATTGTAGAATGAACGATGAAGAATGAACAAGGATCAATGATCAATAATGAATAAACGATGAAGAATCAACAAGGATCATTGAGCATTGTAGAACGAACGATGAAGAATGAACAAGGATCAATGATCATTGAAGAATGAACGATGAAGAATGAACAAGGATCAATGAGCATTGTAGAATGAACGATGAAAAATGAATAAGAATCAATGATCAATAATGAATGAACGATGAAGAATGAACATGGATCAATGAGCATTGTAGAATGAACGATGAAGAATGAACAAGGAGCAATGATCATTGTAGAATGAACGATGAAGAATGAACAAGGATCAATGATCAATAATAAATGAACAAGGATCAATGAGCATTGTAGAATGAACGATGAAGAATGAACAAGGAGCAATGATCAATAATGAATGAATGATGAAGAATGAACAAGGATCAATGATCATTGAAGAATGAACGATGAAGAATGAACAAGGATCAATGATCATTGAAGAATGAACGACGAAGAATGAACAAGGTTCAATGATCATTGAAGAATGAACAATAAAGAATAAACAAGGATCAATTATCAATGAACAATGAACAATGAAGAATGAACAAGGATCAATGAGCATTGTAGAATGAACGATGAAGAATGAACAAGGATCAATGATCAATAATGAATGAACGATGAAGAATCAACAAGGATCATTGAGCATTATAGAACGAACGATGAAGAATGAACAAGGATCAATGATCATTGAAGAATGAACGATGAAGAATGAACAAGGATCAATGATCATTGAAGAATGAACGACGAAGAATGAACAAGGTTCAATGATCATTGAAGAATGAACAATAAAGAATGAACAAGGATCAATCATCAATGAACAATGAACAATGAAGAATGAACAAGGATCAATGAGCATTGTAGAATGAACGATGAAGAATGAACAAGGATCAATGATAGATAATGAATGAACGATGAAGAATGAACAAGGATCATTGAGCATTGTAGAACGAACGATGAAGAATGAACAAGGATCAATGATCATTGAAGAATGAACGATGAAGAATGAACAAGGATGATTGATCAATGAACAATGAACAATGAAGAATGAACAAGGATCAATGATCATTGAAGAATGAACGATGAAGAATGAACAAGGATCAATGATCAATGAACAATGAACGATGAAGAATGAACAAGGATCAATGAGCATTGTAGAATGAACGATGAAGAATGAACATGGATCAATGAGCATTGTAGAATGAACGATGAAGAATGAACAAGGAGCAATGATCATTGTAGAATGAACGATGAAGAATGAACAAGGATCAATGATCAATAATGAATGAATGATGAAGAATGAACAAGGATCATTGAGCATTGTAGAATGAACGATGTAGAATGAACAAGGATCAATGATTATTGAAGAATGAACGATGAAGAATGAACAAGGATCAATGATCAATGAACAATGAACGATGAAGAATGAACAAGGATCAATGAGCATTATAGAATGAACGATGAAAAATGAATAAGAATCAAAGATCAATAATGAATGAACGATGAAGAATGAACATGGATCAATGAGCATTGTTGAACGAACGATGAAGAATGAACAAGGATCAATGATCATTGAAGAATGAACGATGAAGAATGAACAAGGATCAATGAGCATTGTAGAATGAACGATGAAAAATGAATAAGAATCAATGATCAATAATGAATGAACGATGAAGAATGAACATGGATCAATGAGCATTGTAGAATGAACGATGAAGAATGAACAAGGAGCAATAATCATTGTAGAATGAACGATGAAGAATGAACAAGGATCAATGATCAATAATGAATGAACAAGGATCAATGAGCATTGTAGAATGAACGATGAAGAATGAACAAGGAGCAATGATCAATAATGAATGAATGATGAAGAATGAACAAGGATCAATGATCATTGAAGAATGAACGATGAAGAATGAACAAGGATCAATGAGCATTGTAGAATGAACGATGAAAAATGAATAAGAATCAATGATCAATAATGAATGAACGATGAAGAACGAACATGGATCAATGAGCATTGTAGAATGAACGATGAAGAATGAACAAGGAGCAATGATCATTGTAGAATGAACGATGAAGAATGAACAAGGATCAATGATCAATAATAAATGAACAAGGATCAATGAGCATTGTAGAATGAAAGATGAAGAATGAACAAGGAGCAATGATCAATAATGAATGAATGATGAAGAATGAACAAGGATCAATGATCATTGAAGAATGAACGATGAAGAATGAACAAGGATCAATGATCATTGAAGAATGAACGACGAAGAATGAACAAGGTTCAATGATCATTGAAGAATGAACAATAAAGAATGAACAAGGATCAATGAGCATTGTAGAATGAACGATGAAGAATGAACATGGATCAATGAGCATTGTAGAATGAACGATGAAGAATGAACAAGGAGCAATGATCATTGTAGAATGAACGATGAAGAATGAACAAGGATCAATGATCAATAATGAATGAACGATGAAGAATGAACAAGGATCATTGAGCATTGTAGAATGAACAAGGATCAATGATTATTGAAGAATGAACGATGAAGAATGAACAAGGATCAATGATCAATGAACAATGAACGATGAAGAATGAACAAGGATCAATGAGCATTATAGAATGAACGATGAAAAATGAATAAGAATCAAAGATCAATAATGAATGAACGATGAAGAATGAACATGGATCAATGAGCATTGTAGAACGAACGATGAAGAATGAACAAGGATCAATGATCATTGAAGAATGAACGATGAAGAATGAACAAGGATCAATGAGCATTGTAGAATGAACGATGAAAAATGAATAAGAATCAATGATCAATAATGAATGAACGATGAAGAATGAACATGGATCAATGAGCATTGTAGAATGAACGATGAAGAATGAACAAGGAGCAATAATCATTGTAGAATGAACGATGAAGAATGAACAAGGATCAATGATCAATAATGAATGAACAAGGATCAATGAGCATTGTAGAATGAACGATGAAGAATGAACAAGGAGCAATGATCAATAATGAATGAATGATGAAGAATGAACAAGGATCAATGATCATTGAAGAATGAACGATGAAGAATGAACAAGGATCAATGAGCATTGTAGAATGAACGATGAAAAATGAATAAGAATCAATGATCAATAATGAATGAACGATGAAGAATGAACATGGATCAATGAGCATTGTAGAATGAACGATGAAGAATGAACAAGGAGCAATGATCATTGTAGAATGAACGATGAAGAATGAACAAGGATCAATGATCAATAATAAATGAACAAGGATCAATGAGCATTGTAGAATGAAAGATGAAGAATGAACAAGGAGCAATGATCAATAATGAATGAATGATGAAGAATGAACAAGGATCAATGATCATTGAAGAATGAACGATGAAGAATGAACAAGGATCAATGATCATTGAAGAATGAACGACGAAGAATGAACAAGGTTCAATGATCATTGAAGAATGAACAATAAAGAATGAACAAGGATCAATGAGCATTGTAGAATGAACGATGAAGAATGAACATGGATCAATGAGCATTGTAGAATGAACGATGAAGAATGAACAAGGAGCAATGATCATTGTAGAATGAACGATGAAGAATGAACAAGGATCAATGATCAATAATGAATGAACGATGAAGAATGAACAAGGATCATTGAGCATTGTAGAGTGAACGATGTAGAATGAACAAGGATCAATGATTATTGAAGAATGAACGATGAAGAATGAACAAGGATCAATGATCAATGAACAATGAACGATGAAGAATGAACAAGGATCAATGAGCATTATAGAATGAACGATGAAAAATGAATAAGAATCAAAGATCAATAATGAATGAACGATGAAGAATGAACATGGATCAATGAGCATTGTAGAACGAACGATGAAGAATGAACAAGGATCAATGATCATTGAAGAATGAACGATGAAGAATGAACAAGGATCAATGAGCATTGTAGAATGAACGATGAAAAATGAATAAGAATCAATGATCAATAATGAATGAACGATGAAGAATGAACATGGATCAATGAGCATTGTAGAATGAACGATGAAGAATGAACAAGGAGCAATAATCATTGTAGAATGAACGATGAAGAATGAACAAGGATCAATGATCAATAATGAATGAACAAGGATCAATGAGCATTGTAGAATGAACGATGAAGAATGAACAAGGAGCAATGATCAATAATGAATGAATGATGAAGAATGAACAAGGATCAATGATCATTGAAGAATGAACGATGAAGAATGAACAAGGATCAATGAGCATTGTAGAATGAACGATGAAAAATGAATAAGAATCAATGATCAATAATGAATGAACGATGAAGAACGAACATGGATCAATGAGCATTGTAGAATGAACGATGAAGAATGAACAAGGAGCAATGATCATTGTAGAATGAACGATGAAGAATGAACAAGGATCAATGATCAATAATAAATGAACAAGGATCAATGAGCATTGTAGAATGAAAGATGAAGAATGAACAAGGAGCAATGATCAATAATGAATGAATGATGAAGAATGAACAAGGATCAATGATCATTGAAGAATGAACGATGAAGAATGAACAAGGATCAATGATCATTGAAGAATGAACGACGAAGAATGAACAAGGTTCAATGATCATTGAAGAATGAACAATAAAGAATGAACAAGGATCAATGAGCATTGTAGAATGAACGATGAAGAATGAACATGGATCAATGAGCATTGTAGAATGAACGATGAAGAATGAACAAGGAGCAATGATCATTGTAGAATGAACGATGAAGAATGAACAAGGATCAATGATCAATAATGAATGAACGATGAAGAATGAACAAGGATCATTGAGCATTGTAGAGTGAACGATGTAGAATGAACAAGGATCAATGATTATTGAAGAATGAACGATGAAGAATGAACAAGGATCAATGATCAATGAACAATGAACGATGAAGAATGAACAAGGATCAATGAGCATTATAGAATGAACGATGAAAAATGAATAAGAATCAAAGATCAATAATGAATGAACGATGAAGAATGAACATGGATCAATGAGCATTGTAGAACGAACGATGAAGAATGAACAAGGATCAATGATCATTGAAGAATGAACGATGAAGAATGAACAAGGATCAATGAGCATTGTAGAATGAACGATGAAAAATGAATAAGAATCAATGATCAATAATGAATGAACGATGAAGAATGAACATGGATCAATGAGCATTGTAGAATGAACGATGAAGAATGAACAAGGAGCAATAATCATTGTAGAATGAACGATGAAGAATGAACAAGGATCAATGATCAATAATGAATGAACAAGGATCAATGAGCATTGTAGAATGAACGATGAAGAATGAACAAGGAGCAATGATCAATAATGAATGAATGATGAAGAATGAACAAGGATCAATGATCATTGAAGAATGAACGATGAAGAATGAACAAGGATCAATGAGCATTGTAGAATGAACGATGAAAAATGAATAAGAATCAATGATCAATAATGAATGAACGATGAAGAACGAACATGGATCAATGAGCATTGTAGAATGAACGATGAAGAATGAACAAGGAGCAATGATCATTGTAGAATGAACGATGAAGAATGAACAAGGATCAATGATCAATAATAAATGAACAAGGATCAATGAGCATTGTAGAATGAAAGATGAAGAATGAACAAGGAGCAATGATCAATAATGAATGAATGATGAAGAATGAACAAGGATCAATGATCATTGAAGAATGAACGATGAAGAATGAACAAGGATCAATGATCATTGAAGAATGAACGACGAAGAATGAACAAGGTTCAATGATCATTGAAGAATGAACAATAAAGAATGAACAAGGATCAATGAGCATTGTAGAATGAACGATGAAGAATGAACATGGATCAATGAGCATTGTAGAATGAACGATGAAGAATGAACAAGGAGCAATGATCATTGTAGAATGAACGATGAAGAATGAACAAGGATCAATGATCAATAATGAATGAACGATGAAGAATGAACAAGGATCATTGAGCATTGTAGAATGAACAAGGATCAATGATTATTGAAGAATGAACGATGAAGAATGAACAAGGATCAATGATCAATGAACAATGAACGATGAAGAATGAACAAGGATCAATGAGCATTATAGAATGAACGATGAAAAATGAATAAGAATCAAAGATCAATAATGAATGAACGATGAAGAATGAACATGGATCAATGAGCATTGTAGAACGAACGATGAAGAATGAACAAGGATCAATGATCATTGAAGAATGAACGATGAAGAATGAACAAGGATCAATGAGCATTGTAGAATGAACGATGAAAAATGAATAAGAATCAATGATCAATAATGAATGAACGATGAAGAATGAACATGGATCAATGAGCATTGTAGAATGAACGATGAAGAATGAACAAGGAGCAATAATCATTGTAGAATGAACGATGAAGAATGAACAAGGATCAATGATCAATAATGAATGAACAAGGATCAATGAGCATTGTAGAATGAACGATGAAGAATGAACAAGGAGCAATGATCAATAATGAATGAATGATGAAGAATGAACAAGGATCAATGATCATTGAAGAATGAACGATGAAGAATGAACAAGGATCAATGAGCATTGTAGAATGAACGATGAAAAATGAATAAGAATCAATGATCAATAATGAATGAACGATGAAGAATGAACATGGATCAATGAGCATTGTAGAATGAACGATGAAGAATGAACAAGGAGCAATGATCATTGAAGAATGAACGATGAAGAATGAACAAGGATCAATGATCAATAATAAATGAACAAGGATCAATGAGCATTGTAGAATGAAAGATGAAGAATGAACAAGGAGCAATGATCAATAATGAATGAATGATGAAGAATGAACAAGGATCAATGATCATTGAAGAATGAACGATGAAGAATGAACAAGGATCAATGATCATTGAAGAATGAACGACGAAGAATGAACAAGGATCAATGAGCATTGTAGAATGAACGATGAAGAATGAACATGGATCAATGAGCATTGTAGAATGAACGATGAAGAATGAACATGGATCAATGAGCATTGTAGAATGAACGATGAAGAATGAACAAGGAGCAATGATCATTGTAGAATGAACGATGAAGAATGAACAAGGATCAATGATCAATAATGAATGAACGATGAAGAATGAACAAGGATCATTGAGCATTGTAGAGTGAACGATGTAGAATGAACAAGGATCAATGATTATTGAAGAATGAACGATGAAGAATGAACAAGGATCAATGATCAATGAACAATGAACGATGAAGAATGAACAAGGATCAATGAGCATTATAGAATGAACGATGAAAAATGAATAAGAATCAAAGATCAATAATGAATGAACGATGAAGAATGAACATGGATCAATGAGCATTGTAGAACGAACGATGAAGAATGAACAAGGATCAATGATCATTGAAGAATGAACGATGAAGAATGAACAAGGATCAATGAGCATTGTAGAATGAACGATGAAAAATGAATAAGAATCAATGATCAATAATGAATGAACGATGAAGAATGAACATGGATCAATGAGCATTGTAGAATGAACGATGAAGAATGAACAAGGAGCAATAATCATTGTAGAATGAACGATGAAGAATGAACAAGGATCAATGATCAATAATGAATGAACAAGGATAAATGAGCATTGTAGAATGAACGATGAAGAATGAACAAGGAGCAATGATCAATAATGAATGAATGATGAAGAATGAACAAGGATCAATGATCATTGAAGAATGAACGATGAAGAATGAACAAGGATCAATGATCATTGAAGAATAAACGACGAAGAATGAACAAGGTTCAATGATCATTGAAGAATGAACAATAAAGAATGAACAAGGATCAATGAGCATTGTAGAATAAACGATGAAGAATGAACATGGATCAATGAGCATTGTAGAATGAACGATGAAGAATGAACAAGGAGCAATGATCATTGTAGAATGAACGATGAAGAATGAACAAGGATCAATGATCAATAATGAATGAACGATGAAGAATGAACAAGGATCATTGAGCATTGTAGAATGAACAAGGATCAATGACTATTGAAGAATGAACGATGAAGAATGAACAAGGATCAATGATCAATGAACAATGAACGATGAAGAATGAACAAGGATCAATGAGCATTATAGAATGAACGATGAAAAATGAATAAGAATCAAAGATCAATAATGAATGAACGATGAAGAATGAACATGGATCAATGAGCATTGTAGAACGAACGATGAAGAATGAACAAGGATCAATGATCATTGAAGAATGAACGATGAAGAATGAACAAGGATCAATGAGCATTGTAGAATGAACGATGAAAAATGAATAAGAATCAATGATCAATAATGAATGAACGATGAAGAATGAACATGGATCAATGAGCATTGTAGAATGAACGATGAAGATGAACAAGGAGCAATAATCATTGTAGAACGAACGATGAAGAATGAACAAGGATCAATGATCAATAATGAATGAACAAGGATCAATGAGCATTGTAGAATGAACGATGAAGAATGAACAAGGAGCAATGATCAATAATGAATGAATGATGAAGAATGAACAAGGATCAATGATCATTGAAGAATGAACGATGAAGAATGAACAAGGATCAATGAGCATTGTAGAATGAACGATGAAAAATGAATAAGAATCAATGATCAATAATGAATGAACGATGAAGAATCAACAAGGATCATTGAGCATTGTAGAACGAACGATGAAGAATGAACAAGGATCAATGATCATTGAAGAATGAACGATGAAGAATGAACAAGGATCAATGATCATTGAAGAATGAACGACGAAGAATGAACAAGGTTCAATGATCATTGAAGAATGAACAATAAAGAATGAACAAGGATCAATCATCAATGAACAATGAACAATGAAGAATCAACAAGGATCAATGAGCATTGTAGAATGAACGATGAAGAATGAACAAGGATCAATGATCAATAATGAATGAACGATGAAGAATGAACAAGGATCATTGAGCATTGTAGAGTGAACGATGTAGAATGAACAAGGATCAATGATTATTGAAGAATGAACGATGAAGAATGAACAAGGATCAATGATCAATGAACAATGAACGATGAAGAATGATCAAGGATCAATGAGCATTATAGAATGAACGATGAAAAATGAATAAGAATCAAAGATCAATAATGAATGAACGATGAAGAATGAACATGGATCAATGAGCATTGTAGAACGAACGATGAAGAATGAACAAGGATCAATGATCATTGAAGAATGAACGATGAAGAATGAACAAGGATCAATGAGCATTGTAGAATGAACGATGAAAAATGAATAAGAATCAATGATCAATAATGAATGAACGATGAAGAATGAACATGGATCAATGAGCATTGTAGAATGAACGATGAAGAATGAACAAGGAGCAATAATCATTGTAGAATGAACGATGAAGAATGAACAAGGATCAATGATCAATAATGAATGAACAAGGATCAATGAGCATTGTAGAATGAACGATGAAGAATGAACAAGGAGCAATGATCAATAATGAATGAATGATGAAGAATGAACAAGGATCAATGATCATTGAAGAATGAACGATGAAGAATGAACAAGGATCAATGAGCATTGTAGAATGAACGATGAAAAATGAATAAGAATCAATGATCAATAATGAATGAACGATGAAGAACGAACATGGATCAATGAGCATTGTAGAATGAACGATGAAGAATGAACAAGGAGCAATGATCATTGTAGAATGAACGATGAAGAATGAACAAGGATCAATGATCAATAATAAATGAACAAGGATCAATGAGCATTGTAGAATGAAAGATGAAGAATGAACAAGGAGCAATGATCAATAATGAATGAATGATGAAGAATGAACAAGGATCAATGATCATTGAAGAATGAACGATGAAGAATGAACAAGGATCAATGATCATTGAAGAATGAACGACGAAGAATGAACAAGGTTCAATGATCATTGAAGAATGAACAATAAAGAATGAACAAGGATCAATGAGCATTGTAGAATGAACGATGAAGAATGAACATGGATCAATGAGCATTGTAGAATGAACGATGAAGAATGAACAAGGAGCAATGATCATTGTAGAATGAACGATGAAGAATGAACAAGGATCAATGATCAATAATGAATGAACGATGAAGAATGAACAAGGATCATTGAGCATTGTAGAATGAACAAGGATCAATGATTATTGAAGAATGAACGATGAAGAATGAACAAGGATCAATGATCAATGAACAATGAACGATGAAGAATGAACAAGGATCAATGAGCATTATAGAATGAACGATGAAAAATGAATAAGAATCAAAGATCAATAATGAATGAACGATGAAGAATGAACATGGATCAATGAGCATTGTAGAACGAACGATGAAGAATGAACAAGGATCAATGATCATTGAAGAATGAACGATGAAGAATGAACAAGGATCAATGAGCATTGTAGAATGAACGATGAAAAATGAATAAGAATCAATGATCAATAATGAATGAACGATGAAGAATGAACATGGATCAATGAGCATTGTAGAATGAACGATGAAGAATGAACAAGGAGCAATAATCATTGTAGAATGAACGATGAAGAATGAACAAGGATCAATGATCAATAATGAATGAACAAGGATCAATGAGCATTGTAGAATGAACGATGAAGAATGAACAAGGAGCAATGATCAATAATGAATGAATGATGAAGAATGAACAAGGATCAATGATCATTGAAGAATGAACGATGAAGAATGAACAAGGATCAATGAGCATTGTAGAATGAACGATGAAAAATGAATAAGAATCAATGATCAATAATGAATGAACGATGAAGAATGAACATGGATCAATGAGCATTGTAGAATGAACGATGAAGAATGAACAAGGAGCAATGATCATTGTAGAATGAACGATGAAGAATGAACAAGGATCAATGATCAATAATAAATGAACAAGGATCAATGAGCATTGTAGAATGAAAGATGAAGAATGAACAAGGAGCAATGATCAATAATGAATGAATGATGAAGAATGAACAAGGATCAATGATCATTGAAGAATGAACGATGAAGAATGAACAAGGATCAATGATCATTGAAGAATGAACGACGAAGAATGAACAAGGTTCAATGATCATTGAAGAATGAACAATAAAGAATGAACAAGGATCAATGAGCATTGTAGAATGAACGATGAAGAATGAACATGGATCAATGAGCATTGTAGAATGAACGATGAAGAATGAACAAGGAGCAATGATCATTGTAGAATGAACGATGAAGAATGAACAAGGATCAATGATCAATAATGAATGAACGATGAAGAATGAACAAGGATCATTGAGCATTGTAGAGTGAACGATGTAGAATGAACAAGGATCAATGATTATTGAAGAATGAACGATGAAGAATGAACAAGGATCAATGATCAATGAACAATGAACGATGAAGAATGAACAAGGATCAATGAGCATTATAGAATGAACGATGAAAAATGAATAAGAATCAAAGATCAATAATGAATGAACGATGAAGAATGAACATGGATCAATGAGCATTGTAGAACGAACGATGAAGAATGAACAAGGATCAATGATCATTGAAGAATGAACGATGAAGAATGAACAAGGATCAATGAGCATTGTAGAATGAACGATGAAAAATGAATAAGAATCAATGATCAATAATGAATGAACGATGAAGAATGAACATGGATCAATGAGCATTGTAGAATGAACGATGAAGAATGAACAAGGAGCAATAATCATTGTAGAATGAACGATGAAGAATGAACAAGGATCAATGATCAATAATGAATGAACAAGGATAAATGAGCATTGTAGAATGAACGATGAAGAATGAACAAGGAGCAATGATCAATAATGAATGAATGATGAAGAATGAACAAGGATCAATGATCATTGAAGAATGAACGATGAAGAATGAACAAGGATCAATGATCATTGAAGAATAAACGACGAAGAATGAACAAGGTTCAATGATCATTGAAGAATGAACAATAAAGAATGAACAAGGATCAATGAGCATTGTAGAATAAACGATGAAGAATGAACATGGATCAATGAGCATTGTAGAATGAACGATGAAGAATGAACAAGGAGCAATGATCATTGTAGAATGAACGATGAAGAATGAACAAGGATCAATGATCAATAATGAATGAACGATGAAGAATGAACAAGGATCATTGAGCATTGTAGAATGAACAAGGATCAATGACTATTGAAGAATGAACGATGAAGAATGAACAAGGATCAATGATCAATGAACAATGAACGATGAAGAATGAACAAGGATCAATGAGCATTATAGAATGAACGATGAAAAATGAATAAGAATCAAAGATCAATAATGAATGAACGATGAAGAATGAACATGGATCAATGAGCATTGTAGAACGAACGATGAAGAATGAACAAGGATCAATGATCATTGAAGAATGAACGATGAAGAATGAACAAGGATCAATGAGCATTGTAGAATGAACGATGAAAAATGAATAAGAATCAATGATCAATAATGAATGAACGATGAAGAATGAACATGGATCAATGAGCATTGTAGAATGAACGATGAAGAATGAACAAGGAGCAATAATCATTGTAGAATGAACGATGAAGAATGAACAAGGATCAATGATCAATAATGAATGAACAAGGATCAATGAGCATTGTAGAATGAACGATGAAGAATGAACAAGGAGCAATGATCAATAATGAATGAATGATGAAGAATGAACAAGGATCAATGATCATTGAAGAATGAACGATGAAGAATGAACAAGGATCAATGAGCATTGTAGAATGAACGATGAAAAATGAATAAGAATCAATGATCAATAATGAATGAACGATGAAGAATCAACAAGGATCATTGAGCATTGTAGAACGAACGATGAAGAATGAACAAGGATCAATGATCATTGAAGAATGAACGATGAAGAATGAACAAGGATCAATGATCATTGAAGAATGAACGACGAAGAATGAACAAGGTTCAATGATCATTGAAGAATGAACAATAAAGAATGAACAAGGATCAATCATCAATGAACAATGAACAATGAAGAATCAACAAGGATCAATGAGCATTGTAGAATGAACGATGAAGAATGAACAAGGATCAGTGATAGATAATGAATGAACGATGAAGAATGAACAAGGATCATTGAGCATTGTAGAACGAACGATGAAGAATGAACAAGGATCAATGATCATTGAAGAATGAACGATGAAGAATGAACAAGGATGATTGATCAATGAACAATGAACAATGAAGAATGAACAAGGATCAATGATCATTGAATAATGAACGATGAAGAATGAACAAGGATCAATGATCAATGAACAATGAACGATGAAGAATGAACAAGGATCAATGAGCATTGTAGAATGAACGATGAAGAATGAACATGGATCAATGAGCATTGTAGAATGAACGATGAAGAATGAACAAGGAGCAATGATCATTGTAGAATGAACGATGAAGAATGAACAAGGATGAATGATCAATAATGAATGAATGATGAAGAATGAACAAGGATCATTGAGCATTGTAGAATGAACGATGTAGAATGAACAAGGATCAATGATTATTGAAGAATGAACGATGAAGAATGAACAAGGATCAATGATCAATGAACAATGAACGATGAAGAATGAACAAGGATCAATGAGCATTATAGAATGAACGATGAAAAATGAATAAGAATCAAAGATCAATAATGAATGAACGATGAAGAATGAACATGGATCAATGAGCATTGTAGAACGAACGATGAAGAATGAACAAGGATCAATGATCATTGAAGAATGAACGATGAAGAATGAACAAGGATCAATGAGCATTGTAGAATGAACGATGAAAAATGAATAAGAATCAATGATCAATAATGAATGAACGATAAAGAATGAACATGGATCAATGAGCATTGTAGAATGAACGATGAAGAATGAACAAGGAGCAATAATCATTGTAGAATGAACGATGAAGAATGAACAAGGATCAATGATCAATAATGAATGAACAAGGATCAATGAGCATTGTAGAATGAACGATGAAGAATGAACAAGGAGCAATGATCAATAATGAATGAATGATGAAGAATGAACAAGGATCAATGATCATTGAAGAATGAACGATGAAGAATGAACAAGGATCAATGAGCATTGTAGAATGAACGATGAAAAATGAATAAGAATCAATGATCAATAATAAATGAACGATGAAGAATGAACATGGATCAATGAGCATTGTAGAATGAACGATGAAGAATGAACAAGGAGCAATGATCATTGTAGAATGAACGATGAAGAATGAACAAGGATCAATGATCAATAATAAATGAACAAGGATCAATGAGCATTGTAGAATGAAAGATGAAGAATGAACAAGGAGCAATGATCAATAATGAATGAATGATGAAGAATGAACAAGGATCAATGATCATTGAAGAATGAACGATGAAGAATGAACAAGGATCAATGATCATTGAAGAATGAACGACGAAGAATGAACAAGGTTCAATGATCATTGAAGAATGAACAATAAAGAATGAACAAGGATCAATGAGCATTGTAGAATGAACGATGAAGAATGAACATGGATCAATGAGCATTGTAGAATGAACGATGAAGAATGAACAAGGAGCAATGATCATTGTAGAATGAACGATGAAGAATGAACAAGGATCAATGATCAATAATGAATGAACGATGAAGAATGAACAAGGATCATTGAGCATTGTAGAGTGAACGATGTAGAATGAACAAGGATCAATGATTATTGAAGAATGAACGATGAAGAATGAACAAGGATCAATGATCAATGAACAATGAACGATGAAGAATGAACAAGGATCAATGAGCATTATAGAATGAACGATGAAAAATGAATAAGAATCAAAGATCAATAATGAATGAACGATGAAGAATGAACATGGATCAATGAGCATTGTAGAACGAACGATGAAGAATGAACAAGGATCAATGATCATTGAAGAATGAACGATGAAGAATGAACAAGGATCAATGAGCATTGTAGAATGAACGATGAAAAATGAATAAGAATCAATGATCAATAATGAATGAACGATGAAGAATGAACATGGATCAATGAGCATTGTAGAATGAACGATGAAGAATGAACAAGGAGCAATAATCATTGTAGAATGAACGATGAAGAATGAACAAGGATCAATGATCAATAATGAATGAACAAGGATAAATGAGCATTGTAGAATGAACGATGAAGAATGAACAAGGAGCAATGATCAATAATGAATGAATGATGAAGAATGAACAAGGATCAATGATCATTGAAGAATGAACGATGAAGAATGAACAAGGATCAATGATCATTGAAGAATGAACGACGAAGAATGAACAAGGTTCAATGATCATTGAAGAATGAACAATAAAGAATGAACAAGGATCAATGAGCATTGTAGAATGAACGATGAAGAATGAACATGGATCAATGAGCATTGTAGAATGAACGATGAAGAATGAACAAGGAGCAATGATCATTGTAGAATGAACGATGAAGAATGAACAAGGATCAATGATCAATAATGAATGAACGATGAAGAATGAACAAGGATCATTGAGCATTGTAGAATGAACAAGGATCAATGATTATTGAAGAATGAACGATGAAGAATGAACAAGGATCAATGATCAATGAACAATGAACGATGAAGAATGAACAAGGATCAATGAGCATTATAGAATGAACGATGAAAAATTAATAAGAATCAAAGATCAATAATGAATGAACGATGAAGAATGAACATGGATCAATGAGCATTGTAGAACGAACGATGAAGAATGAACAAGGATCAATGATCATTGAAGAATGAATGATGAAGAATGAACAAGGATCAATGAGCATTGTAGAATGAACGATGAAAAATGAATAAGAATCAATGATCAATAATGAATGAACGATGAAGAATGAACATGGATCAATGAGCATTGTAGAATGAACGATGATGTGTAAACAAGACGAGAAACCTTGTTACAAAATGATAAGTTAAAGGGGTCACACGTTTTTTGGTATATTTTTTAGTATGATCAGATTAGTTAGGGGAACTCTCACCCTAAACTTGAGGATATAACAAGGAGGAACACTCACTCACTTGTTTGGGTGTAGCTTAGATTAGGGAACTCTCACCAAATCGTCAACTACAAGCTTTAGTTTTAGGAACTCTCACTAAAACTCTAACTCTTCAAATTTGGAACACTCAAATTTGGACAATTAAAATTGACTAAACACAAGTCAAGTTCAATAAACAAAACACAAGTTTTTTGGCAAATTTCTGGATGTGTTTTTCATTCATCAAAGTATGCTATATATAGCATTCTTACATTAAATAATTACAACCTTTCACTTGCCTAAATAAATTCACAAAAGAAATTAAAAAGACAACAAAATAAAAGAGAATTAAGTGGCTAATCAATGTCCACATTAATCTCCATTACACACACTTAAGACTAATTAAACAAAGATTAAAACTAGGGAAGAAATGGCCAGAAATTAAACTCTTCACATGGCTCCTTCAAGTGTGCAAAGTAACATCCAAAACAGCCCATTCATTTGCCTGGTAACTCCCATTTACTCCTCCATTTAAGCTTCTTTATTATTGCATTTTACTCCTACAATAATGCCTAGTAACCCCCACTAAAAAAAGGTTAATATTCAGCCATAAATACTCCTAAAAACATGCCCCTTTGAATTCCAAAACTGCAGCTTTAAATGAGATTAAAAACCAGCTTTAAATCTCCTTAAAACATGCCCCTTCGTATTCCAAAACTGTTTGGAATTAATTCCTTGTAACCGACACCCTTTAATTTATACTTTCAACAAAGTACTTAGTCATACTTAGCAAAGTACAACCATTTGATGACTTATTTGGACCGTGCATGCTATGATCAAAATAAGACTTGGACAAAATTAATTCCCTTGCATTGGATTGGACTTGGACATCTTGGACACTTGTACCTTGACCATCTTGGTCATCCTCCTCTTCTTCAAAGGGAATTGCCCTCAATTCTTCATCATCATAATATAGTGCAAGATCACCCACATTGAACGTACTTGAGACGCCATGCCTTCCACCCAAATCAACCTTGTATGCATTTTCATTGATCTTTTCCACTACTTCAAATGGACCTTCAGCTCGTGGCATGAGCTTGTTTTTCCTTTGACTAGGAAATCTTTCTTTCCTCATGTAAATCCACACTAAGTCACCAACTTCAAAGTTCTTCACGTTTCTAACTCTTTTGTTGGCTTGTTTCTTGTAAGTCTCATTGGCCTTTTCAATATTCTTCCTCACTTCCTTGTGAATCTTGACCATGAACTCGGCTTGCTCTTTTGCACCTCCATGCACAAACTTATCTTGAGGTAGAGCAATAAGATCAATAGGAACATAGGGATTAACCCCGTAGACTACTTCAAAAGGTGAATACTTTGTAGTAGCACTAGGAGTCCTATTGTAAGCAAACTCGGCATGAGCAAGCTTAACATCCCAATCCTTGGTGCTCTTACTAACCAATGTTCTAAGCAAAGAACCAAGAACTCTATTCACCACCTCGGTTTGACCGTCGGTTTGTGGATGATGTGATGTAGAAAACAGCAACTTAGTTCCCATGAGACGCCATAATGACTTCCAAAAATGACTTAGGAACTTTGTATCTCGATCGGACACAATGGTGCGTGGCACCCCATGAAAACGAACCACTTCCTCAAAATATAGCTTAGCCACTTTCATGGCATCTTCAGTTTTATGACATGGAATGAAGTGAGCCATTTTTGAGAACCTATCAACAACCACCATTATTGAATCTTTACCCCTTTGAGTTCTAGGTAAAGCTACAATAAAATCCATACTAACATCTTCCCAAGGTCTCTCGGGAACTGGCAAAGGCTTGTAAAGACCCTTATGAAACACCATTTTTGCCCTTTGACAAGTAGAGCAACGACTAACCACATGATGAACCGTAGCTAACATCTTTGGCCAGTAAAAGTGAGCTTGAAGAAGCTCCATTGTCTTTTGAATCCCAACGTGACCAGCTAGACCTCCTCCATGAACTTCATGAATCAACAAACTTCTAATTGGACACTTAGGAATGCATAATCTATTTCCCTTGAAAAGAAAACCATCATGTAAGGAAAATAAATCATAAACTCCATGAACACATTTCTCCATGACGCCATTAAAATCACCATCTTCCTTGTAGTACTCTTTGATCAAATCAAAACCAAGAATCTTAGCTTCAACAACTCCAAGAAAATTATGCCTCCTAGATAAGGCATCTGCAACAACATTAGCTTTAGCACTTTTGTACTTAGAGGAAAAGTTAAAGGTTTGCAGAAATTCAACCCACTTAGCATGTCTTGAATTCAACTTCTTTTGTCCATGAATGAATCTCAAGGACTCATGATCAGAATGCAAGATAAACGGCTGTGGCCTCAAATAATGTGACCAATGATCTAGAGGTCTCACCATGGCATAGAACTCTTTATCATAGGTGGAATAATTCAACTTTCCTTGACTCAACTTTTCACTAAAATATGCAATTGGACGCCCCTCTTGAATCAACACGGCACCAATCGCTTTCCCACTTGCGTCACATAATTGATTATCATGATAAGAACCAATAGAGAAATTAACCATGCATTGCTTTCCAACTCCCGTACTAGAATTAGAACCTAACCAACTCAACTTGTAAGGGTGTGGATGATTAGTGGTGGTAAGACCAAGTCTAGACACTAAAGTCTTTGACACAGTATTAGCCTCACTCCCCCCATCAATAATTAAGTCACATACCTCGTCACCAATTTTACATTTGGTGATGAAAATGTGTTGTCTTTGTGGCGCCAAAGGCTCCTCCACACGTGCTTGCAATGCCCTTCTAACCACTAAATTGGTTTTGTCCTCCATCTCCGGAAAGCAATCATCTTCCCCATCCTCTTCCTTAGGACTTTCGGTCTCCTCTTCTTCAGTTTCAAATTCCTCCCAATTTATGTTTTGGGTGGCTATGAGCCTAACCTCTTGCATGGTTAAGGCCCTTGAATTAGGACAATCCTTTTTGAAATGTCCTCTACCTCCACACTTGTAACAGACAATGTCGTTAAGTTTGAAGTCTTTCTTGTCTTTCTTAGGTGCTTCATTTGACTTGCTAAAGGAAGAACCCTTCTTCAAGGTGAAGGGTGGATTGCGCACCACTGGAGTAGTGGTAGGCGTTTTCTTCTTTTTCCTCCTAGCATCAAACTTGGTCACAAGTTTGCAAGCTTCCACAAACGTGAGGTTAGTGTAACCTTCAAGCTTGTCTTGTAATTCTTGATCCAACCCAGCTACAAAACGCCCCATTTTGAGCTCTTCATTTTCAGTTACTTCACACACAATGGCAAGCCTATCAAACTCTTTGATGTAGTCTTCCACGGAATCTCCATTTTGTTGCAAAGTACTCCACTTCACATATTGGCTTTGCTTGTAATTGTGAGGAATGAAACGGTCTCTCATCCGTTTCTTCATCTTGTTCCAAGTTGATATGGGAGCTTTACCCCTAAGGGTACGTGCCCTTTGTTCCCCTTGCAACCAACCGTCACCATAGCCCTTCAGTTTCACCTTGGCTATCTTATATTTCTGCACTTCTTCTTGAATATCCTTGTACTCAAAGTACCTTTCCAAGGATTTCTCCCATTCCAAGTACTTCTCTGGATCAAGTGACCCATCAAAGGAAGGGACGTCTACTTTGAGACTCCTATCCTCCCTCCTAGGTGGAGGTTCTTCATCTTGATCTCTCCTATCTTGCTCGTTCAAGAGTCTTGCCATTAAGGCAGCAAGATTCCCTTGTAGATTGGCATTAGTCTCGGCCAACCTTTCTTGACTAGCAATGGATCGATTGAGAGCTTCCAAAGCTACCCTCAAATCTTGATTCTCTCCCATGATATGTAGGTATTCGACCCCTTTGGAAGTGTATGGAAAAACTCCCCCTACCTGGCGCGCCAAATGATGTGTAAACAAGACGAGAAACCTTGTTACAAAATGATAAGTTAAAGGGGTCACACGTTTTTTGGTATATTTTTTAGTATGATCAGATTAGTTAGGGGAACTCTCACCCTAAACTTGAGGATATAACAAGGAGGAACACTCACTCACTTGTTTGGGTGTAGCTTAGATTAGGGAACTCTCACCAAATCGTCAACTACAAGCTTTAGTTTTAGGAACTCTCACTAAAACTCTAACTCTTCAAATTTGGAACACTCAAATTTGGACAATTAAAATTGACTAAACACAAGTCAAGTTCAATAAACAAAACACAAGTTTTTTGGCAAATTTCTGGATGTGTTTTTCATTCATCAAAGTATGCTATATATAGCATTCTTACATTAAATAATTACAACCTTTCACTTGCCTAAATAAATTCACAAAAGAAATTAAAAAGACAACAAAATAAAAGAGAATTAAGTGGCTAATCAATGTCCACATTAATCTCCATTACACACACTTAAGACTAATTAAACAAAGATTAAAACTAGGGAAGAAATGGCCAGAAATTAAACTCTTCACATGGCTCCTTCAAGTGTGCAAAGTAACATCCAAAACAGCCCATTCATTTGCCTGGTAACTCCCATTTACTCCTCCATTTAAGCTTCTTTATTATTGCATTTTACTCCTACAATAATGCCTAGTAACCCCCACTAAAAAAAGGTTAATATTCAGCCATAAATACTCCTAAAAACATGCCCCTTTGAATTCCAAAACTGCAGCTTTAAATGAGATTAAAAACCAGCTTTAAATCTCCTTAAAACATGCCCCTTCGTATTCCAAAACTGTTTGGAATTAATTCCTTGTAACCGACACCCTTTAATTTATACTTTCAACAAAGTACTTAGTCATACTTAGCAAAGTACAACCATTTGATGACTTATTTGGACCGTGCATGCTATGATCAAAATAAGACTTGGACAAAATTAATTCCCTTGCATTGGATTGGACTTGGACATCTTGGACACTTGTACCTTGACCATCTTGGTCAAACGATGAAGAATGAACAAGGAGCAATAATCATTGTAGAATGAACGATGAAGAATGAACAAGGATCAATGATCAATAATGAATGAACAAGGATCAATGAGCATTGTAGAATGAACGATGAAGAATGAACAAGGAGCAATGATCAATAATGAATGAATGATGAAGAATGAACAAGGATCAATGATCATTGAAGAATGAACAATGAAGAATGAACAAGGATCAATGAGCATTGTAGAATGAACGATGAAAAATGAATAAGAATCAATGATCAATAATGAATGAACGATGAAGAATCAACAAGGATCATTGAGCATTGTAGAACGAACGATGAAGAATGAACAAGGATCAATGATCATTGAAGAATGAACGATGAAGAATGAACAAGGATCAATGATCATTGAAGAATGAACGACGAAGAATGAACAAGGTTCAATGATCATTGAAGAATGAACAATAAAGAATGAACAAGGATCAATCATCAATGAACAATGAACAATGAAGAATCAACAAGGATCAATGAGCATTGTAGAATGAACGATGAAGAATGAACAAGGATCAATGATAGATAATGAATGAACGATGAAGAATGAACAAGGATCATTGAGCATTGTAGAACGAACGATGAAGAATGAACAAGGATCAATGATCATTGAAGAATGAACGATGAAGAATGAACAAGGATGATTGATCAATGAACAATGAACAATGAAGAATGAACAAGGATCAATGATCATTGAATAATGAACGATGAAGAATGAACAAGGATCAATGATCAATGAACAATGAACGATGAAGAATGAACAAGGATCAATGAGCATTGTAGAATGAACGATGAAGAATGAACATGGATCAATGAGCATTGTAGAATGAACGATGAAGAATGAACAAGGAGCAATGATCATTATAGAATGAACGATGAAGAATGAACAAGGATCAATGATCAATAATGAATGAATGATGAAGAATGAACAAGGATCATTGAGCATTGTAGAATGAACGATGTAGAATGAACAAGGATCAATGATTATTGAAGAATGAACGATGAAGAATGAACAAGGATCAATGATCAATGAACAATGAACGATGAAGAATGAACAAGGATCAATGAGCATTATAGAATGAACGATGAAAAATGAATAAGAATCAAAGATCAATAATGAATGAACGATGAAGAATGAACATGGATCAATGAGCATTGTAGAACGAACGATGAAGAATGAACAAGGATCAATGATCATTGAAGAATGAACGATGAAGAATGAACAAGGATCAATGAGCATTGTAGAATGAACGATGAAAAATGAATAAGAATCAATGATCAATAATGAATGAACGATGAAGAATGAACATGGATCAATGAGCATTGTAGAATGAACGATGAAGAATGAACAAGGAGCAATAATCATTGTAGAATGAACGATGAAGAATGAACAAGGATCAATGATCAATAATGAATGAACAAGGATCAATGAGCATTGTAGAATGAACGATGAAGAATGAACAAGGAGCAATGATCAATAATGAATGAATGATGAAGAATGAACAAGGATCAATGATCATTGAAGAATGAACAATGAAGAATGAACAAGGATCAATGAGCATTGTAGAATGAACGATGAAAAATGAATAAGAATCAATGATCAATAATGAATGAACGATGAAGAATCAACAAGGATCATTGAGCATTGTAGAACGAACGATGAAGAATGAACAAGGATCAATGATCATTGAAGAATGAACGATGAAGAATGAACAAGGATCAATGATCATTGAAGAATGAACGACGAAGAATGAACAAGGTTCAATGATCATTGAAGAATGAACAATAAAGAATGAACAAGGATCAATCATCAATGAACAATGAACAATGAAGAATCAACAAGGATCAATGAGCATTGTAGAATGAACGATGAAGAATGAACAAGGATCAATGATAGATAATGAATGAACGATGAAGAATGAACAAGGATCATTGAGCATTGTAGAACGAACGATGAAGAATGAACAAGGATCAATGATCATTGAAGAATGAACGATGAAGAATGAACAAGGATGATTGATCAATGAACAATGAACAATGAAGAATGAACAAGGATCAATGATCATTGAATAATGAACGATGAAGAATGAACAAGGATCAATGATCAATGAACAATGAACGATGAAGAATGAACAAGGATCAATGAGCATTGTAGAATGAACGATGAAGAATGAACATGGATCAATGAGCATTGTAGAATGAACGATGAAGAATGAACAAGGAGCAATGATCATTATAGAATGAACGATGAAGAATGAACAAGGATCAATGATCAATAATGAATGAATGATGAAGAATGAACAAGGATCATTGAGCATTGTAGAATGAACGATGTAGAATGAACAAGGATCAATGATTATTGAAGAATGAACGATGAAGAATGAACAAGGATCAATGATCAATGAACAATGAACGATGAAGAATGAACAAGGATCAATGAGCATTATAGAATGAACGATGAAAAATGAATAAGAATCAAAGATCAATAATGAATGAACGATGAAGAATGAACATGGATCAATGAGCATTGTAGAACGAACGATGAAGAATGAACAAGGATCAATGATCATTGAAGAATGAACGATGAAGAATGAACAAGGATCAATGAGCATTGTAGAATGAACGATGAAAAATGAATAAGAATCAATGATCAATAATGAATGAACGATGAAGAATGAACATGGATCAATGAGCATTGTAGAATGAACGATGAAGAATGAACAAGGAGCAATAATCATTGTAGAATGAACGATGAAGAATGAACAAGGATCAATGATCAATAATGAATGAACAAGGATAAATGAGCATTGTAGAATGAACGATGAAGAATGAACAAGGAGCAATGATCAATAATGAATGAATGATGAAGAATGAACAAGGATCAATGATCATTGAAGAATGAACAATGAAGAATGAACAAGGATCAATGAGCATTGTAGAATGAACGATGAAAAATGAATAAGAATCAATGATCAATAATGAATGAACGATGAAGAATCAACAAGGATCATTGAGCATTGTAGAACGAACGATGAAGAATGAACAAGGATCAATGATCATTGAAGAATGAACGATGAAGAATGAACAAGGATCAATGATCATTGAAGAATGAACGACGAAGAATGAACAAGGTTCAATGATCATTGAAGAATGAACAATAAAGAATGAACAAGGATCAATCATCAATGAACAATGAACAATGAAGAATCAACAAGGATCAATGAGCATTGTAGAATGAACGATGAAGAATGAACAAGGATCAATGATAGATAATGAATGAACGATGAAGAATGAACAAGGATCATTGAGCATTGTAGAACGAACGATGAAGAATGAACAAGGATCAATGATCATTGAAGAATGAACGATGAAGAATGAACAAGGATGATTGATCAATGAACAATGAACAATGAAGAATGAACAAGGATCAATGATCATTGAATAATGAACGATGAAGAATGAACAAGGATCAATGATCAATGAACAATGAACGATGAAGAATGAACAAGGATCAATGAGCATTGTAGAATGAACGATGAAGAATGAACATGGATCAATGAGCATTGTAGAATGAACGATGAAGAATGAACAAGGAGCAATGATCATTGTAGAATGAACGATGAAGAATGAACAAGGATCAATGATCAATAATGAATGAATGATGAAGAATGAACAAGGATCATTGAGCATTGTAGAATGAACGATGTAGAATGAACAAGGATCAATGATTATTGAAGAATGAACGATGAAGAATGAACAAGGATCAATGATCAATGAACAATGAACGATGAAGAATGAACAAGGATCAATGAGCATTATAGAATGAACGATGAAAAATGAATAAGAATCAAAGATCAATAATGAATGAACGATGAAGAATGAACATGGATCAATGAGCATTGTAGAACGAACGATGAAGAATGAACAAGGATCAATGATCATTGAAGAATGAACGATGAAGAATGAACAAGGATCAATGAGCATTGTAGAATGAACGATGAAAAATGAATAAGAATCGATGATCAATAATGAATGAACGATGAAGAATGAACATGGATCAATGAGCATTGTAGAATGAACGATGAAGAATGAACAAGGAGCAATAATCATTGTAGAATGAACGATGAAGAATGAACAAGGATCAATGATCAATAATGAATGAACAAGGATAAATGAGCATTGTAGAATGAACGATGAAGAATGAACAAGGAGCAATGATCAATAATGAATGAATGATGAAGAATGAACAAGGATCAATGATCATTGAAGAATGAACAATGAAGAATGAACAAGGATCAATGAGCATTGTAGAATGAACGATGAAAAATGAATAAGAATCAATGATCAATAATGAATGAACGATGAAGAATCAACAAGGATCATTGAGCATTGTAGAACGAACGATGAAGAATGAACAAGGATCAATGATCATTGAAGAATGAACGATGAAGAATGAACAAGGATCAATGATCATTGAAGAATGAACGACGAAGAATGAACAAGGTTCAATGATCATTGAAGAATGAACAATAAAGAATGAACAAGGATCAATCATCAATGAACAATGAACAATGAAGAATCAACAAGGATCAATGAGCATTGTAGAATGAACGATGAAGAATGAACAAGGATCAATGATAGATAATGAATGAACGATGAAGAATGAACAAGGATCATTGAGCATTGTAGAACGAACGATGAAGAATGAACAAGGATCAATGATCATTGAAGAATGAACGATGAAGAATGAACAAGGATGATTGATCAATGAACAATGAACAATGAAGAATGAACAAGGATCAATGATCATTGAATAATGAACGATGAAGAATGAACAAGGATCAATGATCAATGAACAATGAACGATGAAGAATGAACAAGGATCAATGAGCATTGTAGAATGAACGATGAAGAATGAACATGGATCAATGAGCATTGTAGAATGAACGATGAAGAATGAACAAGGAGCAATGATCATTGTAGAATGAACGATGAAGAATGAACAAGGATCAATGATCAATAATGAATGAATGATGAAGAATGAACAAGGATCATTGAGCATTGTAGAATGAACGATGTAGAATGAACAAGGATCAATGATTATTGAAGAATGAACGATGAAGAATGAACAAGGATCAATGATCAATGAACAATGAACGATGAAGAATGAACAAGGATCAATGAGCATTATAGAATGAACGATGAAAAATGAATAAGAATCAAAGATCAATAATGAATGAACGATGAAGAATGAACATGGATCAATGAGCATTGTAGAACGAACGATGAAGAATGAACAAGGATCAATGATCATTGAAGAATGAACGATGAAGAATGAACAAGGATCAATGAGCATTGTAGAATGAACGATGAAAAATGAATAAGAATCAATGATCAATAATGAATGAACGATGAAGAATGAACATGGATCAATGAGCATTGTAGAATGAACGATGAAGAATGAACAAGGAGCAATAATCATTGTAGAATGAACGATGAAGAATGAACAAGGATCAATGATCAATAATGAATGAACAAGGATAAATGAGCATTGTAGAATGAACGATGAAGAATGAACAAGGAGCAATGATCAATAATGAATGAATGATGAAGAATGAACAAGGATCAATGATCATTGAAGAATGAACGATGAAGAATGAACAAGGATCAATGATCATTGAAGAATGAACGACGAAGAATGAACAAGGTTCAATGATCATTGAAGAATGAACAATAAAGAATGAACAAGGATCAATGAGCATTGTAGAATGAACGATGAAGAATGAACATGGATCAATGAGCATTGTAGAATGAACGATGAAGAATGAACAAGGAGCAATGATCATTGTAGAATGAACGATGAAGAATGAACAAGGATCAATGATCAATAATGAATGAACGATGAAGAATGAACAAGGATCATTGAGCATTGTAGAATGAACAAGGATCAATGATTATTGAAGAATGAACGATGAAGAATGAACAAGGATCAATGATCAATGAACAATGAACGATGAAGAATGAACAAGGATCAATGAGCATTGTAGAATGAACGATGAAGAATGAACATGGATCAATGAGCATTGTAGAATGAACGATGAAGAATGAACAAGGAGCAATGATCATTGTAGAATGAACGATGAAGAATGAACAAGGATCAATGATCAATAATGAATGAATGATGAAGAATGAACAAGGATCATTGAGCATTGTAGAATGAACGATGTAGAATGAACAAGGATCAATGATTATTGAAGAATGAACGATGAAGAATGAACAAGGATCAATGATCAATGAACAATGAACGATGAAGAATGAACAAGGATCAATGAGCATTATAGAATGAACGATGAAAAATGAATAAGAATCAAAGATCAATAATGAATGAACGATGAAGAATGAACATGGATCAATGAGCATTGTAGAACGAACGATGAAGAATGAACAAGGATCAATGATCATTGAAGAATGAACGATGAAGAATGAACAAGGATCAATGAGCATTGTAGAATGAACGATGAAAAATGAATAAGAATCAATGATCAATAATGAATGAACGATGAAGAATGAACATGGATCAATGAGCATTGTAGAATGAACGATGAAGAATAACAAGGAGCAATAATCATTGTAGAATGAACGATGAAGAATGAACAAGGATCAATGATCAATAATGAATGAACAAGGATAAATGAGCATTGTAGAATGAACGATGAAGAATGAACAAGGAGCAATGATCAATAATGAATGAATGATGAAGAATGAACAAGGATCAATGATCATTGAAGAATGAACGATGAAGAATGAACAAGGATCAATGATCATTGAAGAATGAACGACGAAGAATGAACAAGGTTCAATGATCATTGAAGAATGAACAATAAAGAATGAACAAGGATCAATGAGCATTGTAGAATGAACGATGAAGAATGAACATGGATCAATGAGCATTGTAGAATGAACGATGAAGAATGAACAAGGAGCAATGATCATTGTAGAATGAACGATGAAGAATGAACAAGGATCAATGATCAATAATGAATGAACGATGAAGAATGAACAAGGATCATTGAGCATTGTAGAATGAACAAGGATCAATGATTATTGAAGAATGAACGATGAAGAATGAACAAGGATCAATGATCAATGAACAATGAACGATGAAGAATGAACAAGGATCAATGAGCATTATAGAATGAACGATGAAAAATGAATAAGAATCAAAGATCAATAATGAATGAACGATGAAGAATGAACATGGATCAATGAGCATTGTAGAACGAACGATGAAGAATGAACAAGGATCAATGATCATTGAAGAATGAACGATGAAGAATGAACAAGGATCAATGAGCATTGTAGAATGAACGATGAAAAATGAATAAGAATCAATGATCAATAATGAATGAACGATGAAGAATGAACATGGATCAATGAGCATTGTAGAATGAACGATGAAGAATGAACAAGGAGCAATAATCATTGTAGAATGAACGATGAAGAATGAACAAGGATCAATGATCAATAATGAATGAACAAGGATCAATGAGCATTGTAGAATGAACGATGAAGAATGAACAAGGAGCAATGATCAATAATGAATGAATGATGAAGAATGAACAAGGATCAATGATCATTGAAGAATGAACAATGAAGAATGAACAAGGATCAATGAGCATTGTAGAATGAACGATGAAAAATGAATAAGAATCAATGATCAATAATGAATGAACGATGAAGAATCAACAAGGATCATTGAGCATTGTAGAACGAACGATGAAGAATGAACAAGGATCAATGATCATTGAAGAATGAACGATGAAGAATGAACAAGGATCAATGATCATTGAAGAATGAACGACGAAGAATGAACAAGGTTCAATGATCATTGAAGAATGAACAATAAAGAATGAACAATGATCAATCATCAATGAACAATGAACAATGAAGAATCAACAAGGATCAATGAGCATTGTAGAATGAACGATGAAGAATGAACAAGGATCAATGATAGATAATGAATGAACGATGAAGAATGAACAAGGATCATTGAGCATTGTAGAACGAACGATGAAGAATGAACAAGGATCAATGATCATTGAAGAATGAACGATGAAGAATGAACAAGGATGATTGATCAATGAACATGAACAATGAAGAATGAACAAGGATCAATGATCATTGAATAATGAACGATGAAGAATGAACAAGGATCAATGATCAATGAACAATGAACGATGAAGAATGAACAAGGATCAATGAGCATTGTAGAATGAACGATGAAGAATGAACATGGATCAATGAGCATTGTAGAATGAACGATGAAGAATGAACAAGGAGCAATGATCATTGTAGAATGAACGATGAAGAATGAACAAGGATCAATGATCAATAATGAATGAATGATGAAGAATGAACAAGGATCATTGAGCATTGTAGAATGAACGATGTAGAATGAACAAGGATCAATGATTATTGAAGAATGAACGATGAAGAATGAACAAGGATCAATGATCAATGAACAATGAACGATGAAGAATGAACAAGGATCAATGAGCATTATAGAATGAACGATGAAAAATGAATAAGAATCAAAGATCAATAATGAATGAACGATGAAGAATGAACATGGATCAATGAGCATTGTAGAACGAACGATGAAGAATGAACAAGGATCAATGATCATTGAAGAATGAACGATGAAGAATGAACAAGGATCAATGAGCATTGTTGAATGAACGATGAAAAATGAATAAGAATCAATGATCAATAATGAATGAACGATGAAGAATTAACATGGATCAATGAGCATTGTAGAATGAACGATGAAGAATGAACAAGGAGCAATAATCATTGTAGAATGAACGATGAAGAATGAACAAGGATCAATGATCAATAATGAATGAACAAGGATCAATGAGCATTGTAGAATGAACGATGAAGAATGAACAAGGAGCAATGATCAATAATGAATGAATGATGAAGAATGAACAAGGATCAATGATCATTGAAGAATGAACGATGAAGAATGAACAAGGATCAATGAGCATTGTAGAATGAACGATGAAAAATGAATAAGAATCAATGATCAATAATGAATGAACGATGAAGAATGAACATGGATCAATGAGCATTGTAGAATAAACGATGAAGAATGAACAAGGAGCAATGATCATTGTAGAATGAACGATGAAGAATGAACAAGGATCAATGATCAATAATAAATGAACAAGGATCAATGAGCATTGTAGAATGAAAGATGAAGAATGAACAAGGAGCAATGATCAATAATGAATGAATGATGAAGAATGAACAAGGATCAATGATCATTGAAGAATGAACGATGAAGAATGAACAAGGATCAATGATCATTGAAGAATGAACGACGAAGAATGAACAAGGTTCAATGATCATTGAAGAATGAACAATAAAGAATGAACAAGGATCAATGAGCATTGTAGAATGAACGATGAAGAATGAACATGGATCAATGAGCATTGTAGAATGAACGATGAAGAATGAACAAGGAGCAATGATCATTGTAGAATGAACGATGAAGAATGAACAAGGATCAATGATCAATAATGAATGAACGATGAAGAATGAACAAGGATCATTGAGCATTGTAGAGTGAACGATGTATAATGAACAAGGATCAATGATTATTGAAGAATGAACGATGAAGAATGAACAAGGATCAATGATCAATGAACAATGAACGATGAAGAATGAACAAGGATCAATGAGCATTATAGAATGAACGATGAAAAATGAATAAGAATCAAAGATCAATAATGAATGAACGATGAAGAATGAGCATGGATCAATGAGCATTGTAGAACGAACGATGAAGAATGAACAAGGATCAATGATCATTGAAGAATGAACGATGAAGAATGAACAAGGATCAATGAGCATTGTAGAATGAACGATGAAAAATGAATAAGAATCAATGATCAATAATGAATGAACGATGAAGAATGAACATGGATCAATGAGCATTGAAGAATGAACGATGAAGAATGAACAAGGAGCAATAATCATTGTAGAATGAACGATGAAGAATGAACAAGGATCAATGATCAATAATGAATGAACAAGGATAAATGAGCATTGTAGAATGAACGATGAAGAATGAACAAGGAGCAATGATCAATAATGAATGAATGATGAAGAATGAACAAGGATCAATGATCATTGAAGAATGAACGATGAAGAATGAACAAGGATCAATGATCATTGAAGAATGAACGACGAAGAATGAACAAGGTTCAATGATCATTGAAGAATGAACAATAAAGAATGAACAAGGATCAATGAGCATTGTAGAATGAACGATGAAGAATGAACATGGATCAATGAGCATTGTAGAATGAACGATGAAGAATGAACAAGGAGCAATGATCATTGTAGAATGAACGATGAAGAATGAACAAGGATCAATGATCAATAATGAATGAACGATGAAGAATGAACAAGGATCATTGAGCATTGTAGAATGAACAAGGATCAATGATTATTGAAGAATGAACGATGAAGAATGAACAAGGATCAATGATCAATGAACAATGAACGATAAAGAATGAACAAGGATCAATGAGCATTATAGAATGAACGATGAAAAATGAATAAGAATCAAAGATCAATAATGAATGAACGATGAAGAATGAACATGGATCAATGAGCATTGTAGAACGAACGATGAAGAATGAACAAGGATCAATGATCATTGAAGAATGAACGATGAAGAATGAACAAGGATCAATGAGCATTGTAGAATGAACGATGAAAAATGAATAAGAATCAATGATCAATAATGAATGAACGATGAAGAATGAACATGGATCAATGAGCATTGTAGAATGAACGATGAAGAATGAACAAGGAGCAATAATCATTGTAGAATGAACGATGAAGAATGAACAAGGATCAATGATCAATAATGAATGAACAAGGATCAATGAGCATTGTAGAATGAACGATGAAGAATGAACAAGGAGCAATGATCAATAATGAATGAATGATGAAGAATGAACAAGGATCAATGATCATTGAAGAATGAACGATGAAGAATGAACAAGGATCAATGAGCATTGTAGAATGAACGATGAAAAATGAATAAGAATCAATGATCAATAATGAATGAACGATGAAGAATGAACATGGATCAATGAGCATTGTAGAATGAACGATGAAGAATGAACAAGGAGCAATGATCATTGTAGAATGAACGATGAAGAATGAACAAGGATCAATGATCAATAATAATTGAACAAGGATCAATGAGCATTGTAGAATGAAAGATGAAGAATGAACAAGGAGCAATGATCAATAATGAATGAATGATGAAGAATGAACAAGGATCAATGATCATTGAAGAATGAACGATGAAGAATGAACAAGGATCAATGATCATTGAAGAATGAACGACGAAGAATGAACAAGGTTCAATGATCATTGAAGAATGAACAATAAAGAATGAACAAGGATCAATGAGCATTGTAGAATGAACGATGAAGAATGAACATGGATCAATGAGCATTGTAGAATGAACGATGAAGAATGAACAAGGAGCAATGATCATTGTAGAATGAACGATGAAGAATGAACAAGGATCAATGATCAATAATGAATGAACGATGAAGAATGAACAAGGATCATTGAGCATTGTAGAGTGAACGATGTAGAATGAACAAGGATCAATGATTATTGAAGAATGAACGATGAAGAATGAACAAGGATCAATGATCAATGAACAATGAACGATGAAGAATGAACAAGGATCAATGAGCATTATAGAATGAACGATGAAAAATGAATAAGAATCAAAGATCAATAATGAATGAACGATGAAGAATGAACATGGATCAATGAGCATTGTAGAACGAACGATGAAGAATGAACAAGGATCAATGATCATTGAAGAATGAACGATGAAGAATGAACAAGGATCAATGAGCATTGTAGAATGAACGATGAAAAATGAATAAGAATCAATGATCAATAATGAATGAACGATGAAGAATGAACATGGATCAATGAGCATTGTAGAATGAACGATGAAGAATGAACAAGGAGCAATAATCATTGTAGAATGAACGATGAAGAATGAACAAGGATCAATGATCAATAATGAATGAACAAGGATCAATGAGCATTGTAGAATGAACGATGAAGAATGAACAAGGAGCAATGATCAATAATGAATGAATGATGAAGAATGAACAAGGATCAATGATCATTGAAGAATGAACGATGAAGAATGAACAAGGATCAATGAGCATTGTAGAATGAACGATGAAAAATGAATAAGAATCAATGATCAATAATGAATGAACGATGAAGAATGAACATGGATCAATGAGCATTGTAGAATGAACGATGAAGAATGAACAAGGAGCAATGATCATTGTAGAATGAACGATGAAGAATGAACAAGGATCAATGATCAATAATAAATGAACAAGGATCAATGAGCATTGTAGAATGAAAGATGAAGAATGAACAAGGAGCAATGATCAATAATGAATGAATGATGAAGAATGAACAAGGATCAATGATCATTGAAGAATGAACGATGAAGAATGAACAAGGATCAATGATCATTGAAGAATGAACGACGAAGAATGAACAAGGTTCAATGATCATTGAAGAATGAACAATAAAGAATGAACAAGGATCAATGAGCATTGTAGAATGAACGATGAAGAATGAACATGGATCAATGAGCATTGTAGAATGAACGATGAAGAATGAACAAGGAGCAATGATCATTGTAGAATGAACGATGAAGAATGAACAAGGATCAATGATCAATAATGAATGAACGATGAAGAATGAACAAGGATCATTGAGCATTGTAGAATGAACAAGGATCAATGATTATTGAAGAATGAACGATGAAGAATGAACAAGGATCAATGACCAATGAACAATGAACGATGAAGAATGAACAAGGATCAATGAGGATTATAGAATGAACGATGAAAAATGAATAAGAATCAAAGATCAATAATGAATGAACGATGAAGAATGAACATGGATCAATGAGCATTGTAGAACGAACGATGAAGAATGAACAAGGATCAATGATCATTGAAGAATGAACGATGAAGAATGAACAAGGATCAATGAGCATTGTAGAATGAACGATGAAAAATGAATAAGAATCAATGATCAATAATGAATGAACGATGAAGAATGAACATGGATCAATGAGCATTGTAGAATGAACGATGAAGAATGAACAAGGAGCAATAATCATTGTAGAATGAACGATGAAGAATGAACAAGGATCAATGATCAATAATGAATGAACAAGGATCAATGAGCATTGTAGAATGAACGATGAAGAATGAACAAGGAGCAATGATCAATAATGAATGAATGATGAAGAATGAACAAGGATCAATGATCATTGAAGAATGAACAATGAAGAATGAACAAGGATCAATGAGCATTGTAGAATGAACGATGAAAAATGAATAAGAATCAATGATCAATAATGAATGAACGATGAAGAATCAACAAGGATCATTGAGCATTGTAGAACGAACGATGAAGAATGAACAAGGATCAATGATCATTGAAGAATGAACGATGAAGAATGAACAAGGATCAATGATCATTGAAGAATGAACGACGAAGAATGAACAAGGTTCAATGATCATTGAAGAATGAACAATAAAGAATGAACAAGGATCAATCATCAATGAACAATGAACAATGAAGAATCAACAAGGATCAATGAGCATTGTAGAATGAACGATGAAGAATGAACAAGGATCAATGATAGATAATGAATGAACGATGAAGAATGAACAAGGATCATTGAGCATTGTAGAACGAACGATGAAGAATGAACAAGGATCAATGATCATTGAAGAATGAACGATGAAGAATGAACAAGGATGATTGATCAATGAACAATGAACAATGAAGAATGAACAAGGATCAATGATCATTGAATAATGAACGATGAAGAATGAACAAGGATCAATGATCAATGAACAATGAACGATGAAGAATGAACAAGGATCAATGAGCATTGTAGAATGAACGATGAAGAATGAACATGGATCAATGAGCATTGTAGAATGAACGATGAAGAATGAATAAGGAGCAATGATCATTGTAGAATGAACGATGAAGAATGAACAAGGATCAATGATCAATAAAGAATGAATGATGAAGAATGAACAAGGATCAATGATCAATAATGAATGAATGATGAAGAATGAACAAGGATCATTGAGCATTGTAGAATGAACGATGTAGAATGAACAAGGATCAATGATTATTGAAGAATGAACGATGAAGAATGAACAAGGATCAATGATCAATGAACAATGAACGATGAAGAATGAACAAGGATCAATGAGCATTATAGAATGAACGATGAAAAATGAATAAGAATCAAAGATCAATAATGAATGAACGATGAAGAATGAACATGGATCAATGAGCATTGTAGAACGAACGATGAAGAATGAACAAGGATCAATGATCATTGAAGAATGAACGATGAAGAATGAACAAGGATCAATGAGCATTGTAGAATGAACGATGAAAAATGAATAAGAATCAATGATCAATAATGAATGAACGATGAAGAATGAACATGGATCAATGAGCATTGTAGAATGAACGATGAAGAATGAACAAGGAGCAATAATCATTGTAGAATGAACGATGAAGAATGAACAAGGATCAATGATCAATAATGAATGAACAAGGATCAATGAGCATTGTAGAATGAACGATGAAGAATGAACAAGGAGCAATGATCATTGTAGAATGAACGATGAAGAATGAACAAGGATCAATGATCAATAATGAATGAACGATGAAGAATGAACAAGGATCATTGAGCATTGTAGAGTGAACGATGTAGAATGAACAAGGATCAATGATTATTGAAGAATGAACGATGAAGAATGAACAAGGATCAATGATCAATGAACAATGAACGATGAAGAATGAACAAGGATCAATGAGCATTATAGAATGAACGATGAAAAATGAATAAGAATCAAAGATCAATAATGAATGAACGATGAAGAATGAACATGGATCAATGAGCATTGTCGAACGAACGATGAAGAATGAACAAGGATCAATGATCATTGAAGAATGAACGATGAAGAATGAACAAGGATCAATGAGCATTGTTGAATGAACGATGAAAAATGAATAAGAATCAATGATCAATAATGAATGAACGATGAAGAATGAACATGGATCAATGAGCATTGTAGAATGAACGATGAAGAATGAACAAGGAGCAATAATCATTGTAGAATGAACGATGAAGAATGAACAAGGATCAATGATCAATAATGAATGAACAAGGATCAATGAGCATTGTAGAATGAACGATGAAGAATGAACAAGGAGCAATGATCAATAATGAATGAATGATGAAGAATGAACAAGGATCAATGATCATTGAAGAATGAACGATGAAGAATGAACAAGGATCAATGAGCATTGTAGAATGAACGATGAAAAATGAATAAGAATCAATGATCAATAATGAATGAACGATGAAGAATGAACATGGATCAATGAGCATTGTAGAATGAACGATGAAGAATGAACAAGGAGCAATGATCATTGTAGAATGAACGATGAAGAATGAACAAGGATCAATGATCAATAATAAATGAACAAGGATCAATGAGCATTGTAGAATGAAAGATGAAGAATGAACAAGGAGCAATGATCAATAATGAATGAATGATGAAGAATGAACAAGGATCAATGATCATTGAAGAATGAACGATGAAGAATAAACAAGGATCAATGATCATTGAAGAATGAACGACGAAGAATGAACAAGGTTCAATGATCATTGAAGAATGAACAATAAAGAATGAACAAGGATCAATGAGCATTGTAGAATGAACGATGAAGAATGAACATGGATCAATGAGCATTGTAGAATGAACGATGAAGAATGAACAAGGAGCAATGATCATTGTAGAATGAACGATGAAGAATGAACAAGGATCAATGATCAATAATGAATGAACGATGAAGAATGAACAAGGATCATTGAGCATTGTAGAGTGAACGATGTAGAATGAACAAGGATCAATGATTATTGAAGAATGAACGATGAAGAATGAACAAGGATCAATGATCAATGAACAATGAACGATGAAGAATGAACGAGGATCAATGAGCATTATAGAATGAACGATGAAAAATGAATAAGAATCAAAGATCAATAATGAATGAACGATGAAGAATGAACATGGATCAATGAGCATTGTAGAACGAACGATGAAGAATGAACAAGGATCAATGATCATTGAAGAATGAACGATGAAGAATGAACAAGGATCAATGAGCATTGTAGAATGAACGATGAAAAATGAATAAGAATCAATGATCAATAATGAATGAACGATGAAGAATGAACATGGATCAATGAGCATTGTAGAATGAACGATGAAGAATGAACAAGGAGCAATAATCATTGTAGAATGAACGATGAAGAATGAACAAGGATCAATGATCAATAATGAATGAACAAGGATAAATGAGCATTGTAGAATGAACGATGAAGAATGAACAAGGACCAATGATCAATAATGAATGAGTGATGAAGAATGAACAAGGATCAATGATCATTGAAGAATGAACGATGAAGAATGAACAAGGATCAATGATCATTGAAGAATGAACGACGAAGAATGAACAAGGTTCAATGATCATTGAAGAATGAACAATAAAGAATGAACAAGGATCAATGAGCATTGTAGAATGAACGATGAAGAATGAACATGGATCAATGAGCATTGTAGAATGAACGATGAAGAATGAACAAGGAGCAATGATCATTGTAGAATGAACGATGAAGAATGAACAAGGATCAATGATCAATAATGAATGAACGATGAAGAACGAACAAGGATCATTGAGCATTGTAGAATGAACAAGGATCAATGATTATTGAAGAATGAACGATGAAGAATGAACAAGGATCAATGATCAATGAACAATGAACGATGAAGAATGAACAAGGATCAATGAGCATTATAGAATGAACGATGAAAAATGAATAAGAATCAAAGATCAATAATGAATGAACGATGAAGAATGAACATGGATCAATGAGCATTGTAGAACGAACGATGAAGAATGAACAAGGATCAATGATCATTGAAGAATGAACGATGAAGAATGAACAAGGATCAATGAGCATTGTAGAATGAACGATGAAAAATGAATAAGAATCAATGATCAATAATGAATGAACGATGAATAATGAACATGGATCAATGAGCATTGTAGAATGAACGATGAAGAATGAACAAGGAGCAATAATCATTTTAGAATGAACGATGAAGAATGAACAAGGATCAATGATCAATAATGAATGAACAAGGATCAATGAGCATTGTAGAATGAACGATGAAGAATGAACAAGGAGCAATGATCAATAATGAATGAATGATGAAGAATGAACAAGGATCAATGATCATTGAAGAATGAACGATGAAGAATGAACAAGGATCAATGAGCATTGTAGAATGAACGATGAAAAATGAATAAGAATCAATGATCAATAATGAATGAACGATGAAGAATGAACATGGATCAATGAGCATTGTAGAATGAACGATGAAGAATGAACAAGGAGCAATGATCATTGTAGATTGAACGATGAAGAATGAACAAGGATCAATGATCAATAATAATTGAACAAGGATCAATGAGCATTGTAGAATGAAAGATGAAGAATGAACAAGGAGCAATGATCAATAATGAATGAATGATGAAGAATGAACAAGGATCAATGATCATTGAAGAATGAACGATGAAGAATGAACAAGGATCAATGATCATTGAAGAATGAACGACGAAGAATGAACAAGGTTCAATGATCATTGAAGAATGAACAATAAAGAATGAACAAGGATCAATGAGCATTGTAGAATGAACGATGAAGAATGAACATGGATCAATGAGCATTGTAGAATGAACGATGAAGAATGAACAAGGAGCAATGATCATTGTAGAATGAACGATGAAGAATGAACAAGGATCAATGATCAATAATGAATAAACGATGAAGAATGAACAAGGATCATTGAGCATTGTAGAATGAACAAGGATCAATGATTATTGAAGAATGAACGATGAAGAATGAACAAGGATCAATGATCAATGAACAATGAACGATGAAGAATGAACAAGGATCAATGAGCATTATAGAATGAACGATGAAAAATGAATAAGAATCAAAGATCAATAATGAATGAACGATGAAGAATGAACATGGATCAATGAGCATTGTAGAACGAACGATGAAGAATGAACAAAGATCAATGATCATTGAAGAATGAACGATGAAGAATGAACAAGGATCAATGAGCATTGTAGAATGAACGATGAAAAATGAATAAGAATCAATGATCAATAATGAATGAACGATGAAGAATGAACATGGATCAATGAGCATTGTAGAATGAACGATGAAGAATGAACAAGGAGCAATAATCATTGTAGAATGAACGATGAAGAATGAACAAGGATCAATGATCAATAATGAATGAACAAGGATCAATGAGCATTGTAGAATGAACGATGAAGAATGAACAAGGAGCAATAATCAATAATGAATGAATGATGAAGAATGAACAAGGATCAATGATCATTGAAGAATGAACGATGAAGAATGAACAAGGATCAATGAGCATTGTAGAATGAACGATGAAAAATGAATAAGAATCAATGATCAATAATGAATGAACGATGAAGAATGAACATGGATCAATGAGCATTGTAGAATGAACGATGAAGAATGAACAAGGAGCAATGATCATTGTAGAATGAACGATGAAGAATGAACAAGGATCAATGATCAATAATAAATGAACAAGGATCAATGAGCATTGTAGAATGAAAGATGAAGAATGAACAAGGAGCAATGATCAATAATGAATGAATGATGAAGAATGAACAAGGATCAATGATCATTGAAGAATGAACGATGAAGAATGAACAAGGATCAATGATCATTGAAGAATGAACGACGAAGAATGAACAAGGTTCAATGATCATTGAAGAATGAACAATAAAGAATGAACAAGGATCAATGAGCATTGTAGAATGAACGATGAAGAATGAACATGGATCAATGAGCATTGTAGAATGAACGATGAAGAATGAACAAGGAGCAATGATCATTGTAGAATGAACGATGAAGAATGAACAAGGATCAATGATCAATAATGAATGAACGATGAAGAATGAACAAGGATCATTGAGCATTGTAGAGTGAACGATGTAGAATGAACAAGGATCAATGATTATTGAAGAATGAACGATGAAGAATGAACAAGGATCAATGATCAATGAACAATGAACGATGAAGAATGAACGAGGATCAATGAGCATTATAGAATGAACGATGAAAAATGAATAAGAATCAAAGATCAATAATGAATGAACGATGAAGAATGAACATGGATCAATGAGCATTGTAGAACGAACGATGAAGAATGAACAAGGATCAATGATCATTGAAGAATGAACGATGAAGAATGAACAAGGATCAATGAGCATTGTAGAATGAACGATGAAAAATGAATAAGAATCAATGATCAATAATGAATGAACGATGAAGAATGAACATGGATCAATGAGCATTGTAGAATGAACGATGAAGAATGAACAAGGAGCAATAATCATTGTAGAATGAACGATGAAGAATGAACAAGGATCAATGATCAATAATGAATGAACAAGGATAAATGAGCATTGTAGAATGAACGATGAAGAATGAACAAGGACCAATGATCAATAATGAATGAGTGATGAAGAATGAACAAGGATCAATGATCATTGAAGAATGAACGATGAAGAATGAACAAGGATCAATGATCATTGAAGAATGAACGACGAAGAATGAACAAGGTTCAATGATCATTGAAGAATGAACAATAAAGAATGAACAAGGATCAATGAGCATTGTAGAATGAACGATGAAGAATGAACATGGATCAATGAGCATTGTAGAATGAACGATGAAGAATGAACAAGGAGCAATGATCATTGTAGAATGAACGATGAAGAATGAACAAGGATCAATGATCAATAATGAATGAACGATGAAGAATGAACAAGGATCATTGAGCATTGTAGAATGAACAAGGATCAATGATTATTGAAGAATGAACGATGAAGAATGAACAAGGATCAATGATCAATGAACAATGAACGATGAAGAATGAACAAGGATCAATGAGCATTATAGAATGAACGATGAAAAATGAATAAGAATCAAAGATCAATAATGAATGAACGATGAAGAATGAACATGGATCAATGAGCATTGTAGAACGAACGATGAAGAATGAACAAGGATCAATGATCATTGAAGAATGAACGATGAAGAATGAACAAGGATCAATGAGCATTGTAGAATGAACGATGAAAAATGAATAAGAATCAATGATCAATAATGAATGAACGATGAATAATGAACATGGATCAATGAGCATTGTAGAATGAACGATGAAGAATGAACAAGGAGCAATAATCATTTTAGAATGAACGATGAAGAATGAACAAGGATCAATGATCAATAATGAATGAACAAGGATCAATGAGCATTGTAGAATGAACGATGAAGAATGAACAAGGAGCAATGATCAATAATGAATGAATGATGAAGAATGAACAAGGATCAATGATCATTGAAGAATGAACGATGAAGAATGAACAAGGATCAATGAGCATTGTAGAATGAACGATGAAAAATGAATAAGAATCAATGATCAATAATGAATGAACGATGAAGAATGAACATGGATCAATGAGCATTGTAGAATGAACGATGAAGAATGAACAAGGAGCAATGATCATTGTAGAATGAACGATGAAGAATGAACAAGGATCAATGATCAATAATAATTGAACAAGGATCAATGAGCATTGTAGAATGAAAGATGAAGAATGAACAAGGAGCAATGATCAATAATGAATGAATGATGAAGAATGAACAAGGATCAATGATCATTGAAGAATGAACGATGAAGAATGAACAAGGATCAATGATCATTGAAGAATGAACGACGAAGAATGAACAAGGTTCAATGATCATTGAAGAATGAACAATAAAGAATGAACAAGGATCAATGAGCATTGTAGAATGAACGATGAAGAATGAACATGGATCAATGAGCATTGTAGAATGAACGATGAAGAATGAACAAGGAGCAATGATCATTGTAGAATGAACGATGAAGAATGAACAAGGATCAATGATCAATAATGAATAAACGATGAAGAATGAACAAGGATCATTGAGCATTGTAGAATGAACAAGGATCAATGATTATTGAAGAATGAACGATGAAGAATGAACAAGGATCAATGATCAATGAACAATGAACGATGAAGAATGAACAAGGATCAATGAGCATTATAGAATGAACGATGAAAAATGAATAAGAATCAAAGATCAATAATGAATGAACGATGAAGAATGAACATGGATCAATGAGCATTGTAGAACGAACGATGAAGAATGAACAAAGATCAATGATCATTGAAGAATGAACGATGAAGAATGAACAAGGATCAATGAGCATTGTAGAATGAACGATGAAAAATGAATAAGAATCAATGATCAATAATGAATGAACGATGAAGAATGAACATGGATCAATGAGCATTGTAGAATGAACGATGAAGAATGAACAAGGAGCAATAATCATTGTAGAATGAACGATGAAGAATGAACAAGGATCAATGATCAATAATGAATGAACAAGGATCAATGAGCATTGTAGAATGAACGATGAAGAATGAACAAGGAGCAATGATCAATAATGAATGAATGATGAAGAATGAACAAGGATCAATGATCATTGAAGAATGAACGATGAAGAATGAACAAGGATCAATGAGCATTGTAGAATGAACGATGAAAAATGAATAAGAATCAATGATCAATAATGAATGAACGATGAAGAATGAACATGGATCAATGAGCATTGTAGAATGAACGATGAAGAATGAACAAGGAGCAATGATCATTGTAGAATGAACGATGAAGAATGAACAAGGATCAATGATCAATAATAAATGAACAAGGATCAATGAGCATTGTAGAATGAAAGATGAAGAATGAACAAGGAGCAATGATCAATAATGAATGAATGATGAAGAATGAACAAGGATCAATGATCATTGAAGAATGAACGATGAAGAATGAACAAGGATCAATGATCATTGAAGAATGAACGACGAAGAATGAACAAGGTTCAATGATCATTGAAGAATGAACAATAAAGAATGAACAAGGATCAATGAGCATTGTAGAATGAACGATGAAGAATGAACATGGATCAATGAGCATTGTAGAATGAACGATGAAGAATGAACAAGGAGCAATGATCATTGTAGAATGAACGATGAAGAATGAACAAGGATCAATGATCAATAATGAATGAACGATGAAGAATGAACAAGGATCATTGAGCATTGTAGAATGAACAAGGATCAATGATTATTGAAGAATGAACGATGAAGAATGAACAAGGATCAATGATCAATGAACAATGAACGATGAAGAATGAACAAGGATCAATGAGCATTATAGAATGAACGATGAAAAATGAATAAGAATCAAAGATCAATAATGAATGAACGATGAAGAATGAACATGGATCAATGAGCATTGTAGAACGAACGATGAAGAATGAACAAGGATCAATGATCATTGAAGAATGAACGATGAAGAATGAACAAGGATCAATGAGCATTGTAGAATGAACGATGAAAAATGAATAAGAATCAATGATCAATAATGAATGAACGATGAAGAATGAACATGGATCAATGAGCATTGTAGAATGAACGATGAAGAATGAACAAGGAGCAATAATCATTGTAGAATGAACGATGAAGAATGAACAAGGATCAATGATCAATAATGAATGAACAAGGATCAATGAGCATTGTAGAATGAACGATGAAGAATGAACAAGGAGCAATGATCAATAATGAATGAATGATGAAGAATGAACAAGGATCAATGATCATTGAAGAATGAACAATGAAGAATGAACAAGGATCAATGAGCATTGTAGAATGAACGATGAAAAATGAATAAGAATCAATGATCAATAATGAATGAACGATGAAGAATCAACAAGGATCATTGAGCATTGTAGAACGAACGATGAAGAATGAACAAGGATCAATGATCATTGAAGAATGAACGATGAAGAATGAACAAGGATCAATGATCATTGAAGAATGAACGACGAAGAATGAACAAGGTTCAATGATCATTGAAGAATGAACAATAAAGAATGAACAAGGATCAATCATCAATGAACAATGAACAATGAAGAATCAACAAGGATCAATGAGCATTGTAGAATGAACGATGAAGAATGAACAAGGATCAATGATAGATAATGAATGAACGATGAAGAATGAACAAGGATCATTGAGCATTGTAGAACGAACGATGAAGAATGAACAAGGATCAATGATCATTGAAGAATGAACGATGAAGAATGAACAAGGATGATTGATCAATGAACAATGAACAATGAAGAATGAACAAGGATCAATGATCATTGAATAATGAACGATGAAGAATGAACAAGGATCAATGATCAATGAACAATGAACGATGAAGAATGAACAAGGATCAATGAGCATTGTAGAATGAACGATGAAGAATGAACATGGATCAATGAGCATTGTAGAATGAACGATGAAGAATGAACAAGGAGCAATGATCATTGTAGAATGAACGATGAAGAATGAACAAGGATCAATGATCAATAATGAATGAATGATGAAGAATGAACAAGGATCATTGAGCATTGTAGAATGAACGATGTAGAATGAACAAGGATCAATGATTATTGAAGAATGAACGATGAAGAATGAACAAGGATCAATGATCAATGAACAATGAACGATGAAGAATGAACAAGGATCAATGAGCATTATAGAATGAACGATGAAAAATGAATAAGAATCAAAGATCAATAATGAATGAACGATGAAGAATGAACATGGATCAATGAGCATTGTCGAACGAACGATGAAGAATGAACAAGGATCAATGATCATTGAAGAATGAACGATGAAGAATGAACAAGGATCAATGAGCATTGTTGAATGAACGATGAAAAATGAATAAGAATCAATGATCAATAATGAATGAACGATGAAGAATGAACATGGATCAATGAGCATTGTAGAATGAACGATGAAGAATGAACAAGGAGCAATAATCATTGTAGAATGAACGATGAAGAATGAACAAGGATCAATGATCAATAATGAATGAACAAGGATCAATGAGCATTGTAGAATGAACGATGAAGAATGAACAAGGAGCAATGATCAATAATGAATGAATGATGAAGAATGAACAAGGATCAATGATCATTGAAGAATGAACGATGAAGAATGAACAAGGATCAATGAGCATTGTAGAATGAACGATGAAAAATGAATAAGAATCAATGATCAATAATGAATGAACGATGAAGAATGAACATGGATCAATGAGCATTGTAGAATGAACGATGAAGAATGAACAAGGAGCAATGATCATTGTAGAATGAACGATGAAGAATGAACAAGGATCAATGATCAATAATAAATGAACAAGGATCAATGAGCATTGTAGAATGAAAGATGAAGAATGAACAAGGAGCAATGATCAATAATGAATGAATGATGAAGAATGAACAAGGATCAATGATCATTGAAGAATGAACGATGAAGAATGAACAAGGATCAATGATCATTGAAGAATGAACGACGAAGAATGAACAAGGTTCAATGATCATTGAAGAATGAACAATAAAGAATGAACAAGGATCAATGAGCATTGTAGAATGAACGATGAAGAATGAACATGGATCAATGAGCATTGTAGAATGAACGATGAAGAATGAACAAGGAGCAATGATCATTGTAGAATGAACGATGAAGAATGAACAAGGATCAATGATCAATAATGAATGAACGATGAAGAATGAACAAGGATCATTGAGCATTGTAGAATGAACAAGGATCAATGATTATTGAAGAATGAACGATGAAGAATGAACAAGGATCAATGATCAATGAACAATGAACGATGAAGAATGAACAAGGATCAATGAGCATTATAGAATGAACGATGAAAAATGAATAAGAATCAAAGAACAATAATGAATGAACGATGAAGAATGAACATGGATCAATGAGCATTGTAGAACGAACGATGAAGAATGAACAAGGATCAATGATCATTGAAGAATGAACGATGAAGAATGAACAAGGATCAATGAGCATTGTAGAATGAACGATGAAAAATGAATAAGAATCAATGATCAATAATGAATGAACGATGAAGAATGAACATGGATCAATGAGCATTGTAGAATGAACGATGAAGAATGAACAAGGAGCAATAATCATTGTAGAATGAACGATGAAGAATGAACAAGGATCAATGATCAATAATGAATGAACAAGGATAAATGAGCATTGTAGAATGAACGATGAAGAATGAACAAGGAGCAATGATCAATAATGAATGAATGATGAAGAATGAACAAGGATCAATGATCATTGAAGAATGAACGATGAAGAATGAACAAGGATCAATGATCATTGAAGAATGAACGACGAAGAATGAACAAGGTTCAATGATCATTGAAGAATGAACAATAAAGAATGAACAAGGATCAATGAGCATTGTAGAATGAACGATGAAGAATGAACATGGATCAATGAGCATTGTAGAATGAACGATGAAGAATGAACAAGGAGCAATGATCATTGTAGAATGAACGATGAAGAATGAACAAGGATCAATGATCAATAATGAATGAACGATGAAGAATGAACAAGGATCATTGAGCATTGTAGAATGAACAAGGATCAATGATTATTGAAGAATGAACGATGAAGAATGAACAAGGATCAATGATCAATGAACAATGAACGATGAAGAATGAACAAGGATCAATGAGCATTATAGAATGAACGATGAAAAATGAATAAGAATCAAAGATCAATAATGAATGAACGATGAAGAATGAACATGGATCAATGAGCATTGTAGAACGAACGATGAAGAATGAACAAGGATCAATGATCATTGAAGAATGAACGATGAAGAATGAACAAGGATCAATGAGCATTGTAGAATGAACGATGAAAAATGAATAAGAATCAATGATCAATAATGAATGAACGATGAATAATGAACATGGATCAATGAGCATTGTAGAATGAACGATGAAGAATGAACAAGGAGCAATAATCATTGTAGAATGAACGATGAAGAATGAACAAGGATCAATGATCAATAATGAATGAACGATGAAGAATGAACATGGATCAATGAGCATTGTAGAATGAACGATGAAGAATGAACAAGGAGCAATAATCATTGTAGAATGAACGATGAAGAATGAACAAGGATCAATGATCAATAATGAATGAACAAGGATCAATGAGCATTGTAGAATGAACGATGAAGAATGAACAAGGAGCAATGATCAATAATGAATGAATGATGAAGAATGAACAAGGATCAATGATCATTGAAGAATGAACGATGAAGAATGAACAAGGATCAATGAGCATTGTAGAATGAACGATGAAAAATGAATAAGAATCAATGATCAATAATGAATAAACGATGAAGAATGAACATGGATCAATGAGCATTGTAGAATGAACGATGAAGAATGAACAAGGAGCAATGATCATTGTAGAATGAACGATGAAGAATGAACAAGGATCAATGATCAATAATAAATGAACAAGGATCAATGAGCATTGTAGAATGAAAGATGAAGAATGAACAAGGAGCAATGATCAATAATGAATGAATGATGAAGAATGAACAAGGATCAATGATCATTGAAGAATGAACGATGAAGAATGAACAAGGATCAATGATCATTGAAGAATGAACGACGAAGAATGAACAAGGTTCAATGATCATTGAAGAATGAACAATAAAGAATGAACAAGGATCAATGAGCATTGTAGAATGAACGATGAAGAATGAACATGGATCAATGAGCATTGTAGAATGAACGATGAAGAATGAACAAGGAGCAATGATCATTGTAGAATGAACGATGAAGAATGAACAAGGATCAATGATCAATAATGAATGAACGATGAAGAATGAACAAGGATCATTGAGCATTGTAGAGTGAACGATGTAGAATGAACAAGGATCAATGATTATTGAAGAATGAACGATGAAGAATGAACAAGGATCAATGATCAATGAACAATGAACGATGAAGAATGAACAAGGATCAATGAGCATTATAGAATGAACGATGAAAAATGAATAAGAATCAAAGATCAATAATGAATGAACGATGAAGAATGAACATGGATCAATGAGCATTGTAGAACGAACGATGAAGAATGAACAAGGATCAATGATCATTGAAGAATGAACGATGAAGAATGAACAAGGATCAATGAGCATTGTAGAATGAACGATGAAAAATGAATAAGAATCAATGATCAATAATGAATGAACGATGAAGAATGAACATGGATCAATGAGCATTGTAGAATGAACGATGAAGAATGAACAAGGAGCAATAATCATTGTAGAATGAACGATGAAGAATGAACAAGGATCAATGATCAATAATGAATGAACAAGGATAAATGAGCATTGTAGAATGAACGATGAAGAATGAACAAGGAGCAATGATCAATAATGAATGAATGATGAAGAATGAACAAGGATCAATGATCATTGAAGAATGAACGATGAAGAATGAACAAGGATCAATGATCATTGAAGAATGAACGACGAAGAATGAACAAGGTTCAATGATCATTGAAGAATGAACAATAAAGAATGAACAAGGATCAATGAGCATTGTAGAATGAACGATGAAGAATGAACATGGATCAATGAGCATTGTAGAATGAACGATGAAGAATGAACAAGGAGCAATGATCATTGTAGAATGAACGATGAAGAATGAACAAGGATCAATGATCAATAATGAATGAACGATGAAGAATGAACAAGGAGCATTGAGCATTGTAGAATGAACAAGGATCAATGATTATTGAAGAATGAACGATGAAGAATGAACAAGGATCAATGATCAATGAACAATGAACGATGAAGAATGAACAAGGATCAATGAGCATTATAGAATGAACGATGAAAAATGAATAAGAATCAAAGATCAATAATGAATGAACGATGAAGAATGAACATGGATCAATGAGCATTGTAGAACGAACGATGAAGAATGAACAAGGATCAATGATCATTGAAGAATGAACGATGAAGAATGAACAAGGATCAATGAGCATTGTAGAATGAACGATGAAAAATGAATAAGAATCAATGATCAATAATGAATGAACGATGAAGAATGAACATGGATCAATGAGCATTGTAGAATGAACGATGAAGAATGAACAAGGAGCAATAATCATTGTAGAATGAACGATGAAGAATGAACAAGGATCAATGATCAATAATGAATGAACAAGGATAAATGAGCATTGTAGAATGAACGATGAAGAATGAACAAGGAGCAATGATCAATAATGAATGAATGATGAAGAATGAACAAGGATCAATGATCATTGAAGAATGAACGATGAAGAATGAACAAGGATCAATGATCATTGAAGAATGAACGACGAAGAATGAACAAGGTTCAATGATCATTGAAGAATGAACAATAAAGAATGAACAAGGATCAATGAGCATTGTAGAATGAACGATGAAGAATGAACATGGATCAATGAGCATTGTAGAATGAACGATGAAGAATGAACAAGGAGCAATGATCATTGTAGAATGAACGATGAAGAATGAACAAGGATCAATGATCAATAATGAATGAACGATGAAGAATGAACAAGGATCATTGAGCATTGTAGAATGAACAAGGATCAATGATTATTGAAGAATGAACGATGAAGAATGAACAAGGATCAATGATCAATGAACAATGAACGATGAAGAATGAACAAGGATCAATGAGCATTATAGAATGAACGATGAAAAATGAATAAGAATCAAAGATCAATAATGAATGAACGATGAAGAATGAACATGGATCAATGAGCATTGTAGAACGAACGATGAAGAATGAACAAGGATCAATGATCATTGAAGAATGAACGATGAAGAATGAACAAGGATCAATGAGCATTGTAGAATGAACGATGAAAAATGAATAAGAATCAATGATCAATAATGAATGAACGATGAATAATGAACATGGATCAATGAGCATTGTAGAATGAACGATGAAGAATGAACAAGGAGCAATAATCATTGTAGAATGAACGATGAAGAATGAACAAGGATCAATGATCAATAATGAATGAACAAGGATCAATGAGCATTGTAGAATGAACGATGAAGAATGAACAAGGAGCAATGATCAATAATGAATGAATGATGAAGAATGAACAAGGATCAATGATCATTGAAGAATGAACGATGAAGAATGAACAAGGATCAATGAGCATTGTAGAATGAACGATGAAAAATGAATAAGAATCAATGATCAATAATGAATGAACGATGAAGAATGAACATGGATCAATGAGCATTGTAGAATGAACGATGAAGAATGAACAAGGAGCAATAATCATTGTAGAATGAACGATGAAGAATGAACAAGGATCAATGATCAATAATGAATGAACAAGGATAAATGAGCATTGTAGAATGAACGATGAAGAATGAACAAGGAGCAATGATCAATAATGAATGAATGATGAAGAATGAACAAGGATCAATGATCATTGAAGAATGAACGATGAAGAATGAACAAGGATCAATGATCATTGAAGAATGAACGACGAAGAATGAACAAGGTTCAATGATCATTGAAGAATGAACAATAAAGAATGAACAAGGATCAATGAGCATTGTAGAATGAACGATGAAGAATGAACATGGATCAATGAGCATTGTAGAATGAACGATGAAGAATGAACAAGGAGCAATGATCATTGTAGAATGAACGATGAAGAATGAACAAGGATCAATGATCAATAATGAATGAACGATGAAGAATGAACAAGGATCATTGAGCATTGTAGAATGAACAAGGATCAATGATTATTGAAGAATGAACGATGAAGAATGAACAAGGATCAATGATCAATGAACAATGAACGATGAAGAATGAACAAGGATCAATGAGCATTATAGAATGAACGATGAAAAATGAATAAGAATCAAAGATCAATAATGAATGAACGATGAAGAATGAACATGGATCAATGAGCATTGTAGAACGAACGATGAAGAATGAACAAGGATCAATGATCATTGAAGAATGAACGATGAAGAATGAACAAGGATCAATGAGCATTGTAGAATGAACGATGAAAAATGAATAAGAATCAATGATCAATAATGAATGAACGATGAATAATGAACATGGATCAATGAGCATTGTAGAATGAACGATGAAGAATGAACAAGGAGCAATAATCATTGTAGAATGAACGATGAAGAATGAACAAGGATCAATGATCAATAATGAATGAACAAGGATCAATGAGCATTGTAGAATGAACGATGAAGAATGAACAAGGAGCAATGATCAATAATGAATGAATGATGAAGAATGAACAAGGATCAATGATCATTGAAGAATGAACGATGAAGAATGAACAAGGATCAATGAGCATTGTAGAATGAACGATGAAAAATGAATAAGAATCAATGATCAATAATGAATGAACGATGAAGAATGAACATGGATCAATGAGCATTGTAGAATGAACGATGAAGAATGAACAAGGAGCAATGATCATTGTAGAATGAACGATGAAGAATGAACAAGGATCAATGATCAATAATAATTGAACAAGGATCAATGAGCATTGTAGAATGAAAGATGAAGAATGAACAAGGATCAATGATCAATAATGAATGAATGATGAAGAATGAACAAGGATCATTGAGCATTGTAGAATGAACGATGTAGAATGAACAAGGATCAATGATTATTGAAGAATGAACGATGAAGAATGAACAAGGATCAATGATCAATGAACAATGAACGATGAAGAATGAACAAGGATCAATGAGCATTATAGAATGAACGATGAAAAATGAATAAGAATCAAAGATCAATAATGAATGAACGATGAAGAATGAACATGGATCAATGAGCATTGTCGAACGAACGATGAAGAATGAACAAGGATCAATGATCATTGAAGAATGAACGATGAAGAATGAACAAGGATCAATGAGCATTGTTGAATGAACGATGAAAAATGAATAAGAATCAATGATCAATAATGAATGAACGATGAAGAATGAACATGGATCAATGAGCATTGTAGAATGAACGATGAAGAATGAACAAGGAGCAATAATCATTGTAGAATGAACGATGAAGAATGAACAAGGATCAATGATCAATAATGAATGAACAAGGATCAATGAGCATTGTAGAATGAACGATGAAGAATGAACAAGGAGCAATGATCAATAATGAATGAATGATGAAGAATGAACAAGGATCAATGATCATTGAAGAATGAACGATGAAGAATGAACAAGGATCAATGAGCATTGTAGAATGAACGATGAAAAATGAATAAGAATCAATGATCAATAATGAATGAACGATGAAGAATGAACATGGATCAATGAGCATTGTAGAATGAACGATGAAGAATGAACAAGGAGCAATGATCATTGTAGAATGAACGATGAAGAATGAACAAGGATCAATGATCAATAATAAATGAACAAGGATCAATGAGCATTGTAGAATGAAAGATGAAGAATGAACAAGGAGCAATGATCAATAATGAATGAATGATGAAGAATGAACAAGGATCAATGATCATTGAAGAATGAACGATGAAGAATGAACAAGGATCAATGATCATTGAAGAATGAACGACGAAGAATGAACAAGGTTCAATGATCATTGAAGAATGAACAATAAAGAATGAACAAGGATCAATGAGCATTGTAGAATGAACGATGAAGAATGAACATGGATCAATGAGCATTGTAGAATGAACGATGAAGAATGAACAAGGAGCAATGATCATTGTAGAATGAACGATGAAGAATGAACAAGGATCAATGATCAATAATGAATGAACGATGAAGAATGAACAAGGATCATTGAGCATTGTAGAATGAACGATGAAGAATGAACAAGGATCAATGATCAATAATGAATGAATGATGAAGAATGAACAAGGATCATTGAGCATTGTAGAATGAACGATGTAGAATGAACAAGGATCAATGATTATTGAAGAATGAACGATGAAGAATGAACAAGGATCAATGATCAATGAACAATGAACGATGAAGAATGAACAAGGATCAATGAGCATTATAGAATGAACGATGAAAAATGAATAAGAATCAAAGATCAATAATGAATGAACGATGAAGAATGAACATGGATCAATGAGCATTGTCGAACGAACGATGAAGAATGAACAAGGATCAATGATCATTGAAGAATGAACGATCAAGAATGAACAAGGATCAATGACCATTGTTGAATGAACGATGAAAAATGAATAAGAATCAATGATCAATAATGAATGAACGATGAAGAATGAACATGGATCAATGAGCATTGTAGAATGAACGATGAAGAATGAACAAGGAGCAATAATCATTGTAGAATGAACGATGAAGAATGAACAAGGATCAATGATCAATAATGAATGAACAAGGATCAATGAGCATTGTAGAATGAACGATGAAGAATGAACAAGGAGCAATGATCAATAATGAATGAATGATGAAGAATGAACAAGGATCAATGATCATTGAAGAATGAACGATGAAGAATGAACAAGGATCAATGAGCATTGTAGAATGAACGATGAAAAATGAATAAGAATCAATGATCAATAATGAATGAACGATGAAGAATGAACATGGATCAATGAGCATTGTAGAATGAACGATGAAGAATGAACAAGGAGCAATGATCATTGTAGAATGAACGATGAAGAATGAACAAGGATCAATGATCAATAATAAATGAACAAGGATCAATGAGCATTGTAGAATGAAAGATGAAGAATGAACAAGGAGCAATGATCAATAATGAATGAATGATGAAGAATGAACAAGGATCAATGATCATTGAAGAATGAACGATGAAGAATGAACAAGGATCAATGATCATTGAAGAATGAACGACGAAGAATGAACAAGGTTCAATGATCATTGAAGAATGAACAATAAAGAATGAACAAGGATCAATGAGCATTGTAGAATGAACGATGAAGAATGAACATGCATCAATGAGCATTGTAGAATGAACGATGAAGAATGAACAAGGAGCAATGATCATTGTAGAATGAACGATGAAGAATGAACAAGGATCAATGATCAATAATGAATGAACGATGAAGAATGAACAAGGATCATTGAGCATTGTAGAGTGAACGATGTAGAATGAACAAGGATCAATGATTATTGAAGAATGAACGATGAAGAATGAACAAGGATCAATGATCAATGAACAATGAACGATGAAGAATGAACAAGGATCAATGAGCATTATAGAATGAACGATGAAAAATGAATAAGAATCAAAGATCAATAATGAATGAACGATGAAGAATGAACATGGATCAATGAGCATTGTAGAACGAACGATGAAGAATGAATAAGGATCAATGATCATTGAAGAATGAACGATGAAGAATGAACAAGGATCAATGAGCATTGTAGAATGAACGATGAAAAATGAATAAGAATCAATGATCAATAATGAATGAACGATGAAGAATGAACATGGATCAATGAGCATTGTAGAATGAACGATGAAGAATGAACAAGGAGCAATAATCATTGTAGAATGAACGATGAAGAATGAACAAGGATCAATGATCAATAATGAATGAACAAGGATAAATGAGCATTGTAGAATGAACGATGAAGAATGAACAAGGAGCAATGATCAATAATGAATGAATGATGAAGAATGAACAAGGATCAATGATCATTGAAGAATGAACGATGAAGAATGAACAAGGATCAATGATCATTGAAGAATGAACGACGAAGAATGAACAAGGTTCAATGATCATTGAAGAATGAACAATAAAGAATGAACAAGGATCAATGAGCATTGTAGAATGAACGATGAAGAATGAACATGGATCAATGAGCATTGTAGAATGAACGATGAAGAATGAACAAGGAGCAATGATCATTGTAGAATGAACGATGAAGAATGAACAAGGATCAATGATCAATAATGAATGAACGATGAAGAATGAACAAGGATCATTGAGCATTGTAGAATGAACAAGGATCAATGATTATTGAAGAATGAACGATGAAGAATGAACAAGGATCAATGATCAATGAACAATGAACGATGAAGAATGAACAAGGATCAATGAGCATTATAGAATGAACGATGAAAAATGAATAAGAATCAAAGATCAATAATGAATGAACGATGAAGAATGAACATGGATCAATGAGCATTGTAGAACGAACGATGAAGAATGAACAAGGATCAATGATCATTGAAGAATGAACGATGAAGAATGAACAAGGATCAATGAGCATTGTAGAATGAACGATGAAAAATGAATAAGAATCAATGATCAATAATGAATGAACGATGAAGAATGAACATGGATCAATGAGCATTGTAGAATGAACGATGAAGAATGAACAAGGAGCAATAATCATTGTAGAATGAACGATGAAGAATGAACAAGGATCAATGATCAATAATGAATGAACAAGGATCAATGAGCATTGTAGAATGAACGATGAAGAATGAACAAGGAGCAATGATCAATAATGAATGAATGATGAAGAATGAACAAGGATCAATGATCATTGAAGAATGAACGATGAAGAATGAACAAGGATCAATGAGCATTGTAGAATGAACGATGAAAAATGAATAAGAATCAATGATCAATAATGAATGAACGATGAAGAATGAACATGGATCAATGAGCATTGTAGAATGAACGATGAAGAATGAACAAGGAGCAATGATCATTGTAGAATGAACGATGAAGAATGAACAAGGATCAATGATCAATAATAAATGAACAAGGATCAATGAGCATTGTAGAATGAAAGATGAAGAATGAACAAGGAGCAATGATCAATAATGAATGAATGATGAAGAATGAACAAGGATCAATGATCATTGAAGAATGAACGATGAAGAATGAACAAGGATCAATGATCATTGAAGAATGAACGACGAAGAATGAACAAGGTTCAATGATCATTGAAGAATGAACAATAAAGAATGAACAAGGATCAATGAGCATTGTAGAATGAACGATGAAGAATGAACATGGATCAATGAGCATTGTAGAATGAACGATGAAGAATGAACAAGGAGCAATGATCATTGTAGAATGAACGATGAAGAATGAACAAGGATCAATGATCAATAATGAATGAACGATGAAGAATGAACAAGGATCATTGAGCATTGTAGAGTGAACGATGTAGAATGAACAAGGATCAATGATTATTGAAGAATGAACGATGAAGAATGAACAAGGATCAATGATCAATGAACAATGAACGATGAAGAATGAACAAGGATCAATGAGCATTATAGAATGAACGATGAAAAATGAATAAGAATCAAAGATCAATAATGAATGAACGATGAAGAATGAACATGGATCAATGAGCATTGTAGAACGAACGATGAAGAATGAACAAGGATCAATGATCATTGAAGAATGAACGATGAAGAATGAACAAGGATCAATGAGCATTGTAGAATGAACGATGAAAAATGAATAAGAATCAATGATCAATAATGAATGAACAATGAAGAATGAACATGGATCAATGAGCATTGTAGAATGAACGATGAAGAATGAACAAGGAGCAATAATCATTGTAGAATGAACGATGAAGAATGAACAAGGATCAATGATCAATAATGAATGAACAAGGATAAATGAGCATTGTAGAATGAACGATGAAGAATGAACAAGGAGCAATGATCAATAATGAATGAATGATGAAGAATGAACAAGGATCAATGATCATTGAAGAATGAACGATGAAGAATGAACAAGGATCAATGATCATTGAAGAATGAACGACGAAGAATGAACAAGGTTCAATGATCATTGAAGAATGAACAATAAAGAATGAACAAGGATCAATGAGCATTGTAGAATGAACGATGAAGAATGAACATGGATCAATGAGCATTGTAGAATGAACAATGAAGAATGAACAAGGAGCAATGATCATTGTAGAATGAACGATGAAGAATGAACAAGGATCAATGATCAATAATGAATGAACGATGAAGAATGAACAAGGATCATTGAGCATTGTAGAATGAACAAGGATCAATAATTATTGAAGAATGAACGATGAAGAATGAACAAGGATCAATGATCAATGAACAATGAACGATGAAGAATGAACAAGGATCAATGATCATTGAAGAATGAACGATGAAGAACGAACAAGGATCAATGATCATTAAAGAATGAACGACGAAGAATGAACAAGGTTCAATGATCATTGAAGAATGAACAATAAAGAATGAACAAGGATCAATTATCAATGAACAATGAACAATGAAGAATGAACAAGGATCAATGAGCATTGTAGAATGAACGATGAAGAATGAACAAGGATCAATGAGCATTGTAGAATGAACGATGAAGAATGAACAAGGATCAATGAGCATTGTAGAATGAACGATGAAAAATGAATAAGAATCAATGATCAATAATGAATGAACGATGAAGAATGAACATGGATCAATGAGCATTGTAGAATGAACGATGAAGAATGAACAAGGAGCAATAATCATTGTAGAATGAACGATGAAGAATGAACAAGGATCAATGATCAATAATGAATGAACAAGGATCAATGAGCATTGTAGAATGAACGATGAAGAATGAACAAGGAGCAATGATCAATAATGAATGAATGATGAAGAATGAACAAGGATCAATGATCATTGAAGAATGAACGATGAAGAATGAACAAGGATCAATGAGCATTGTAGAATGAACGATGAAAAATGAATAAGAATCAATGATCAATAATGAATGAACGATGAAGAATGAACATGGATCAATGAGCATTGTAGAATGAACGATGAAGAATGAACAAGGAGCAATGATCATTGTAGAATGAACGATGAAGAATGAACAAGGATCAATGATCAATAATAAATGAACAAGGATCAATGAGCATTGTAGAATGAAAGATGAAGAATGAACAAGGAGCAATGATCAATAATGAATGAATGATGAAGAATGAACAAGGATCAATGATCATTGAAGAATGAACGATGAAGAATGAACAAGGATCAATGATCATTGAAGAATGAACGACGAAGAATGAACAAGGTTCAATGATCATTGAAGAATGAACAATAAAGAATGAACAAGGATCAATGAGCATTGTAGAATGAACGATGAAGAATGAACATGGATCAATGAGCATTGTAGAATGAACGATGAAGAATGAACAAGGAGCAATGATCATTGTAGAATGAACGATGAAGAATGAACAAGGATCAATGATCAATAATGAATGAACGATGAAGAATGAACAAGGATCATTGAGCATTGTAGAGTGAACGATGTAGAATGAACAAGGATCAATGATTATTGAAGAATGAACGATGAAGAATGAACAAGGATCAATGATCAATGAACAATGAACGATGAAGAATGAACAAGGATCAATGAGCATTATAGAATGAACGATGAAAAATGAATAAGAATCAAAGATCAATAATGAATGAACGATGAAGAATGAACATGGATCAATGAGCATTGTAGAACGAACGATGAAGAATGAACAAGGATCAATGATCATTGAAGAATGAACGATGAAGAATGAACAAGGATCAATGAGCATTGTAGAATGAACGATGAAAAATGAATAAGAATCAATGATCAATAATGAATGAACAATGAAGAATGAACATGGATCAATGAGCATTGTAGAATGAACGATGAAGAATGAACAAGGAGCAATAATCATTGTAGAATGAACGATGAAGAATGAACAAGGATCAATGATCAATAATGAATGAACAAGGATAAATGAGCATTGTAGAATGAACGATGAAGAATGAACAAGGAGCAATGATCAATAATGAATGAATGATGAAGAATGAACAAGGATCAATGATCATTGAAGAATGAACGATGAAGAATGAACAAGGATCAATGATCATTGAAGAATGAACGACGAAGAATGAACAAGGTTCAATGATCATTGAAGAATGAACAATAAAGAATGAACAAGGATCAATGAGCATTGTAGAATGAACGATGAAGAATGAACATGGATCAATGAGCATTGTACAATGAACAATGAAGAATGAACAAGGAGCAATGATCATTGTAGAATGAACGATGAAGAATGAACAAGGATCAATGATCAATAATGAATGAACGATGAAGAATGAACAAGGATCATTGAGCATTGTAGAATGAACAAGGATCAATAATTATTGAAGAATGAACGATGAAGAATGAACAAGGATCAATGATCAATGAACAATGAACGATGAAGAATGAACAAGGATCAATGATCATTGAAGAATGAACGATGAAGAACGAACAAGGATCAATGATCATTAAAGAATGAACGACGAAGAATGAACAAGGTTCAATGATCATTGAAGAATGAACAATAAAGAATGAACAAGGATCAATTATCAATGAACAATGAACAATGAAGAATGAACAAGGATCAATGAGCATTGTAGAATGAACGATGAAGAATGAACAAGGATCAATGAGCATTGTAGAATGAACGATGAAGAATGAACAAGGATCAATGAGCATTGTAGAATGAACGATGAAAAATGAATAAGAATCAATGATCAATAATGAATGAACGATGAAGAATGAACATGGATCAATGAGCATTGTAGAATGAACGATGAAGAATGAACAAGGATCAATGATCAATAATGAATGAACGATGAAGAATGAACAAGGATCATTGAGCATTGTAGAGTGAACGATGTAGAATGAACAAGGATCAATGATTATTGAAGAATGAACGATGAAGAATGAACAAGGATCAATGATCAATGAACAATGAACGATGAAGAATGAACAAGGATCAATGAGCATTATAGAATGAACGATGAAAAATGAATAAGAATCAAAGATCAATAATGAATGAACGATGAAGAATGAACATGGATCAATGAGCATTGTAGAACGAACGATGAAGAATGAACAAGGATCAATGATCATTGAAGAATGAACGATGAAGAATGAACAAGGATCAATGAGCATTGTAGAATGAACGATGAAAAATGAATAAGAATCAATGATCAATAATGAATGAACGATGAAGAATGAACATGGATCAATGAGCATTGTAGAATGAACGATGAAGAATGAACAAGGAGCAATAATCATTGTAGAATGAACGATGAAGAATGAACAAGGATCAATGATCAATAATGAATGAACAAGGATAAATGAGCATTGTAGAATGAACGATGAAGAATGAACAAGGAGCAATGATCAATAATGAATGAATGATGAAGAATGAACAAGGATCAATGATCATTGAAGAATGAACGATGAAGAATGAACAAGGATCAATGATCATTGAAGAATGAACGACGAAAAATGAACAAGGTTCAATGATCATTGAAGAATGAACAATAAAGAATGAACAAGGATCAATGAGCATTGTAGAATGAACGATGAAGAATGAACATGGATCAATGAGCATTGTAGAATGAACAATGAAGAATGAACAAGGAGCAATGATCATTGTAGAATGAACGATGAAGAATGAACAAGGATCAATGATCAATAATGAATGAACGATGAAGAATGAACAAGGATCATTGAGCATTGTAGAATGAACAAGGATCAATGATTATTGAAGAATGAACGATGAAGAATGAACAAGGATCAATGATCAATGAACAATGAACGATGAAGAATGAACAAGGATCAATGATCATTGAAGAATGAACGATGAAGAACGAACAAGGATCAATGATCATTAAAGAATGAACGACGAAGAATGAACAAGGTTCAATGATCATTGAAGAATGAACAATAAAGAATGAACAAGGATCAATTATCAATGAACAATGAACAATGAAGAATGAACAAGGATCAATGAGCATTGTAGAATGAACGATGAAGAATGAACAAGGATCAATGAGCATTGTAGAATGAACGATGAAGAATGAACAAGGATCAATGAGCATTGTAGAATGAACGATGAAAAATGAATAAGAATCAATGATCAATAATGAATGAACGATGAAGAATGAACATGGATCAATGAGCATTGTAGAATGAACGATGAAGAATGAACAAGGAGCAATAATCATTGTAGAATGAACGATGAAGAATGAACAAGGATCAATGATCAATAATGAATGAACGATGAAGAATCAACAAGGATCATTGAACATTGTAGAACGAACGATGAAGAATGAACAAGGATCAATGATCATTGAAGAATGAACGATGAAGAATGAACAAGGATCAATGAGCATTGTAGAATGAACGATGAAAAATGAATAAGAATCAATGATCAATAATGAATGAACGATGAAGAATGAACATGGATCAATGAGCATTGTAGAATGAACGATGAAGAATGAACAAGGAGCAATGATCATTGTAGAATGAACGATGAAGAATGAACAAGGATCAATGATCAATAATGAATGAACGATGAAGAATGAACAAGGATCATTGAGCATTGTAGAATGAACAAGGATCAATGATTATTGAAGAATGAACGATGAAGAATGAACAAGGATCAATGATCATTGAAAAATGAACAACGAAGAATGAACAAGGTTCAATGATCATTGAAGAATGAACGATAAAGAGTGAACAAGGATCAATTATCAATGAACAATGAACGATGAAAAATGAACAAGGATCAATGAGCATTGTAGAATGAACGATGAAGAATGAACAAAGATCAATGATCATTGAAGAATGAACGATGAAGAATGAACAAGGATCAATGATCAATAATGAATGAACAATGAAGAATGAACAAGGATCAATGAGCATTGAAGAATGAATGATGAAGAATGAACATGGAGCAATGATCAATAATGAATGAATGATGAAGAATGAACAAGGATCAATGATCATTGAAGAATGAACGATGAAGAATGAACAAGGATCAATGATCATTGAAGAATGAACGACGAAGAATGAACAAGGTTCAATGATCATTGAATAATGAACGATTAAGAATGAACAAGGATCAATTATCAATGAACAATGAACGATGAAGAATGAACAAGGATCAATGAGCATTGTAGAATGAACGATGAAGAATGAACAAGGATCAATGAGCATTGTAGAATGAACGATGAAAAATGAATAAGAATCAATGATCAATAATGAATGAACGATGAAGAATGAACATGGATCAATGAGCATTGTAGAATGAACGATGAAGAATGAACAAGGAGCAATAATCATTGTAGAATGAACGATGAAGAATGAACAAGGATCAATGATCAATAATGAATGAACAAGGATAAATGAGCATTGTAGAATGAACGATGAAGAATGAACAAGGAGCAATGATCAATAATGAATGAATGATGAAGAATGAACAAGGATCAATGATCATTGAAGAATGAACGATGAAGAATGAACAAGGATCAATGATCATTGAAGAATGAACGACGAAGAATGAACAAGGTTCAATGATCATTGAAGAATGAACAATAAAGAATGAACAAGGATCAATGAGCATTGTAGAATGAACGATGAAGAATGAACATGGATCAATGAGCATTGTAGAATGAACGAATAAGAATGAACAAGGAGCAATGATCATTGTAGAATGAACGATGAAGAATGAACAAGGATCAATGATCAATAATGAATGAACGATGAAGAATGAACAAGGATCATTGAGCATTGTAGAATGAACAAGGATCAATGATTATTGAAGAATGAACGATGAAGAATGAACAAGGATCAATGATCAATGAACAATGAACGATGAAGAATGAACAAGGATCAATGATCATTGAAGAATGAACGATGAAGAACGAACAAGGATCAATGATCATTAAAGAATGAACGACGAAGAATGAACAAGGTTCAATGATCATTGAAGAATGAACAAGGATCAATTATCAATGAACAATGAACAATGAAGAATGAACAAGGATCAATGAGCATTGTAGAATGAACGATGAAGAATGAACAAGGATCAATGATCAATAATGAATGAACGATGAAGAATCAACAAGGATCATTGAACATTGTAGAACGACCGATGAAGAATGAACAAGGATCAATGATCATTGAAGAATGAACGATGAAGAATGAACAAGGATCAATGAGCATTGTAGAATGAACGATGAAAAATGAATAAGAATCAATGATCAATAATGAATGAACGATGAAGAATGAACATGGATCAATGAGCATTGTAGAATGAACGATGAAGAATGAACAAGGAGCAATGATCATTGTAGAATGAACGATGAAGAATGAACAAGGATCAATGATCAATAATGAATGAACGATGAAGAATGAACAAGGATCATTGAGCATTGTAGAATGAACAAGGATCAATGATTATTGAAGAATGAACGATGAAGAATGAACAAGGATCAATGATCATTGAAAAATGAACAACGAAGAATGAACAAGGTTCAATGATCATTGAAGAATGAACGATAAAGAGTGAACAAGGATCAATTATCAATGAACAATGAACGATGAAAAATGAACAAGGATCAATGAGCATTGTAGAATGAACGATGAAGAATGAACAAAGATCAATGATCATTGAAGAATGAACGATGAAGAATGAACAAGGATCAATGATCAATAATGAATGAACAATGAAGAATGAACAAGGATCAATGAGCATTGAAGAATGAATGATGAAGAATGAACATGGAGCAATGATCAATAATGAATGAATGATGAAGAATGAACAAGGATCAATGATCATTGAAGAATGAACGATGAAGAATGAACAAGGATCAATGATCATTGAAGAATGAACGACGAAGAATGAACAAGGGTCAATGATCATTGAATAATGAACGATTAAGAATGAACAAGGATCAATTATCAATGAACAATGAACGATGAAGAATGAACAAGGATCAATGAGCATTGTAGAATGAACGATGAAGAATGAACAAGGATCAATGATCAATAATAAATAAATGATGAAGAAGGAACAAGGATCATTGAGCATTGTAGAATGAACAATGCAGAATGAACAAGGATCAATGATTATTGAAGAATGAACGATGAAGAATGAACAAGGATCAATGATCATTGAAGAATGAACGACGAAGAATGAACAAGGTTCAATGATCATTGAAGAATGAACGATAAAGAGTGAACAAGGATCAATTATCAATGAACAATGAACGATGAAAAATGAACAAGGATCAATGAGCATTGTAGAACGAACGATGAAGAATGAACAAGGATCAATGATCATTGAAGAATGAACGATGAAGAATGAACAAGGATCAATGAGCATTGTAGAATGAACGATGAAGAATGAACAAGGAGCAATGATCATTGTAGAATGAACGATGAAGAATGAACAAGGATCAATGATCAATAATGAATGAACGATGAAGAATGAACAAGGATGAATGAGCATTGTAGAATGAACGATGAAGAATGAACAAGGATCAATGATCAATAATGAATGAACGATGAAGAATGAACATGGATCAGTGAGCATTGTAGAATGAACGATGAAGAATGAACAAGGAGCAATGATCATTGTAGAATGAACGATGAAGAATGAACAAGGATCAATGATCAATAATAAATGAACAAGGATCAATGAGCATTGTAGAATGAAAGATGAAGAATGAACAAGGAGCAATGATCAATAATGAATGAATGATGAAGAATGAACAAGGATCAATGATCATTGAAGAATGAACGATGAAGAATGAACAAGGATCAATGATCATTGAAGAATGAACGACGAAGAATGAACAAGGTTCAATGATCATTGAAGAATGAACAATAAAGAATGAACAAGGATCAATGAGCATTGTAGAATGAACGATGAAGAATGAACATGGATCAATGAGCATTGTAGAATGAACGATGAAGAATGAACAAGGAGCAATGATCATTGTAGAATGAACGATGAAGAATGAACAAGGATCAATGATCAATAATGAATGAACGATGAAGAATGAACAAGGATCATTGAGCATTGTAGAGTGAACGATGTAGAATGAACAAGGATCAATGATTATTGAAGAATGAACGATGAAGAATGAACAAGGATCAATGATCAATGAACAATGAACGATGAAGAATGAACAAGGATCAATGAGCATTATAGAATGAACGATGAAAAATGAATAAGAATCAAAGATCAATAATGAATGAACGATGAAGAATGAACATGGATCAATGAGCATTGTAGAACGAACGATGAAGAATGAACAAGGATCAATGATCATTGAAGAATGAACGATGAAGAATGAACAAGGATCAATGAGCATTGTAGAATGAACGATGAAAAATAAATAAGAATCAATGATCAATAATGAATTAACGATGAAGAATGAACATGGATCAATGAGCATTGTAGAATGAACGATGAAGAATGAACAAGGAGCAATAATCATTGTAGAATGAACGATGAAGAATGAACAAGGATCAATGATCAATAATGAATGAACAAGGATAAATGAGCATTGTAGAATGAACGATGAAGAATGAACAAGGAGCAATGATCAATAATGAATGAATGATGAAGAATGAACAAGGATCAATGATCATTGAAGAATGAACGATGAAGAATGAACAAGGATCAATGATCATTGAAGAATGAACGACGAAGAATGAACAAGGTTCAATGATCATTGAAGAATGAACAATAAAGAATGAACAAGGATCAATGAGCATTGTAGAATGAACGATGAAGAATGAACATGGATCAATGAGCATTGTAGAATGAACAATGAAGAATGAACAAGGAGCAATGATCATTGTAGAATGAACGATGAAGAATGAACAAGGATCAATGATCAATAATGAATGAACGATGAAGAATGAACAAGGATCATTGAGCATTGTAGAATGAACAAGGATCAATGATTATTGAAGAATGAACGATGAAGAATGAACAAGGATCAATGATCAATGAACAATGAACGATGAAGAATGAACAAGGATCAATGATCATTGAAGAATGAACGATGAAGAACGAACAAGGATCAATGATCATTAAAGAATGAACGACGAAGAATGAACAAGGTTCAATGATCATTGAAGAATGAACAATAAAGAATGAACAAGGATCAATTATCAATGAACAATGAACAATGAAGAATGAACAAGGATCAATGAGCATTGTAGAATGAACGATGAAGAATGAACAAGGATCAATGAGCATTGTAGAATGAACGATGAAGAATGAACAAGGATCAATGAGCATTGTAGAATGAACGATGAAAAATGAATAAGAATCAATGATCAATAATGAATGAACGATGAAGAATGAACATGGATCAATGAGCATTGTAGAATGAACGATGAAGAATGAACAAGGAGCAATAATCATTGTAGAATGAACGATGAAGAATGAACAAGGATCAATGATCAATAATGAATGAACAAGGATAAATGAGCATTGTAGAATGAACGATGAAGAATGAACAAGGAGCAATGATCAATAATGAATGAATGATGAAGAATGAACAAGGATCAATGATCATTGAAGAATGAACGATGAAGAATGAACAAGGATCAATGATCATTGAAGAATGAACGACGAAGAATGAACAAGGTTCAATGATCATTGAAGAATGAACAATAAAGAATGAACAAGGATCAATGAGCATTGTAGAATGAACGATGAAGAATGAACATGGATCAATGAGCATTGTAGAATGAACGAATAAGAATGAACAAGGAGCAATGATCATTGTAGAATGAACGATGAAGAATGAACAAGGATCAATGATCAATAATGAATGAACGATGAAGAATGAACAAGGATCATTGAGCATTGTAGAATGAACAAGGATCAATGATTATTGAAGAATGAACGATGAAGAATGAACAAGGATCAATGATCAATGAACAATGAACGATGAAGAATGAACAAGGATCAATGATCATTGAAGAATGAACGATGAAGAACGAACAAGGATCAATGATCATTAAAGAATGAACGACGAAGAATGAACAAGGTTCAATGATCATTGAAGAATGAACAATAAAGAATGAACAAGGATCAATTATCAATGAACAATGAACAATGAAGAATGAACAAGGATCAATGAGCATTGTAGAATGAACGATGAAGAATGAACAAGGATCAATGAGCATTGTAGAATGAACGATGAAAAATGAATAAGAATCAATGATCAATAATGAATGAACGATGAAGAATGAACATGGATCAATGAGCATTGTAGAATGAACGATGAAGAATGAACAAGGAGCAATAATCATTGTAGAATGAACGATGAAGAATGAACAAGGATCAATGATCAATAATGAATGAACGATGAAGAATCAACAAGGATCATTGAACATTGTAGAACGAACGATGAAGAATGAACAAGGATCAATGATCATTGAAGAATGAACGATGAAGAATGAACAAGGATCAATGAGCATTGTAGAATGAACGATGAAAAATGAATAAGAATCAATGATCAATAATGAATGAACGATGAAGAATGAACATGGATCAATGAGCATTGTAGAATGAACGATGAAGAATGAACAAGGAGCAATGATCATTGTAGAATGAACGATGAAGAATGAACAAGGATCAATGATCAATAATGAATGAACGATGAAGAATGAACAAGGATCATTGAGCATTGTAGAATGAACAAGGATCAATGATTATTGAAGAATGAACGATGAAGAATGAACAAGGATCAATGATCATTGAAAAATGAACAACGAAGAATGAACAAGGTTCAATGATCATTGAAGAATGAACGATAAAGAGTGAACAAGGATCAATTATCAATGAACAATGAACGATGAAAAATGAACAAGGATCAATGAGCATTGTAGAATGAACGATGAAGAATGAACAAAGATCAATGATCATTGAAGAATGAACGATGAAGAATGAACAAGGATCAATGATCAATAATGAATGAACAATGAAGAATGAACAAGGATCAATGAGCATTGAAGAATGAATGATGAAGAATGAACATGGAGCAATGATCAATAATGAATGAATGATGAAGAATGAACAAGGATCAATGATCATTGAAGAATGAACGATGAAGAATGAACAAGGATCAATGATCATTGAAGAATGAACGACGAAGAATGAACAAGGTTCAATGATCATTGAATAATGAACGATTAAGAATGAACAAGGATCAATTATCAATGAACAATGAACGATGAAGAATGAACAAGGATCAATGAGCATTGTAGAATGAACGATGAAGAATGAACAAGGATCAATGAGCATTGTAGAATGAACGATGAAAAATGAATAAGAATCAATGATCAATAATGAATGAACGATGAAGAATGAACATGGATCAATGAGCATTGTAGAATGAACGATGAAGAATGAACAAGGAGCAATAATCATTGTAGAATGAACGATGAAGAATGAACAAGGATCAATGATCAATAATGAATGAACAAGGATAAATGAGCATTGTAGAATGAACGATGAAGAATGAACAAGGAGCAATGATCAATAATGAATGAATGATGAAGAATGAACAAGGATCAATGATCATTGAAGAATGAACGATGAAGAATGAACAAGGATCAATGATCATTGAAGAATGAACGACGAAGAATGAACAAGGTTCAATGATCATTGAAGAATGAACAATAAAGAATGAACAAGGATCAATGAGCATTGTAGAATGAACGATGAAGAATGAACATGGATCAATGAGCATTGTAGAATGAACGAATAAGAATGAACAAGGAGCAATGATCATTGTAGAATGAACGATGAAGAATGAACAAGGATCAATGATCAATAATGAATGAACGATGAAGAATGAACAAGGATCATTGAGCATTGTAGAATGAACAAGGATCAATGATTATTGAAGAATGAACGATGAAGAATGAACAAGGATCAATGATCAATGAACAATGAACGATGAAGAATGAACAAGGATCAATGATCATTGAAGAATGAACGATGAAGAACGAACAAGGATCAATGATCATTAAAGAATGAACGACGAAGAATGAACAAGGTTCAATGATCATTGAAGAATGAACAATAAAGAATGAACAAGGATCAATTATCAATGAACAATGAACAATGAAGAATGAACAAGGATCAATGAGCATTGTAGAATGAACGATGAAGAATGAACAAGGATCAATGATCAATAATGAATGAACGATGAAGAATCAACAAGGATCATTGAACATTGTAGAACGAACGATGAAGAATGAACAAGGATCAATGATCATTGAAGAATGAACGATGAAGAATGAACAAGGATCAATGAGCATTGTAGAATGAACGATGAAAAATGAAAAAGAATCAATGATCAATAATGAATGAACGATGAAGAATGAACATGGATCAATGAGCATTGTAGAATGAACGATGAAGAATGAACAAGGAGCAATGATCATTGTAGAATGAACGATGAAGAATGAACAAGGATCAATGATCAATAATGAATGAACGATGAAGAATGAACAAGGATCATTGAGCATTGTAGAATGAACAAGGATCAATGATTATTGAAGAATGAACGATGAAGAATGAACAAGGATCAATGATCATTGAAAAATGAACAACGAAGAATGAACAAGGTTCAATGATCATTGAAGAATGAACGATAAAGAGTGAACAAGGATCAATTATCAATGAACAATGAACGATGAAAAATGAACAAGGATCAATGAGCATTGTAGAATGAACGATGAAGAATGAACAAAGATCAATGATCATTGAAGAATGAACGATGAAGAATGAACAAGGATCAATGATCAATAATGAATGAACAATGAAGAATGAACAAGGATCAATGAGCATTGAAGAATGAATGATGAAGAATGAACATGGAGCAATGATCAATAATGAATGAATGATGAAGAATGAACAAGGATCAATGATCATTGAAGAATGAACGATGAAGAATGAACAAGGATCAATGATCATTGAAGAATGAACGACGAAGAATGAACAAGGTTCAATGATCATTGAAGAATGAACAATAAAGAATGAACAAGGATCAATGAGCATTGTAGAATGAACGATGAAGAATGAACATGGATCAATGAGCATTGTAGAATGAACGATGAAGAATGAACAAGGAGCAATGATCATTGTAGAATGAACGATGAAGAATGAACAAGGATCAATGATCAATAATGAATGAACGATGAAGAATGAACAAGGATCATTGAGCATTGTAGAGTGAACGATGTAGAATGAACAAGGATCAATGATTATTGAAGAATGAACGATGAAGAATGAACAAGGATCAATGATCAATGAACAATGAACGATGAAGAATGAACAAGGATCAATGAGCATTATAGAATGAACGATGAAAAATGAATAAGAATCAAAGATCAATAATGAATGAACGATGAAGAATGAACATGGATCAATGAGCATTGTAGAACGAACGATGAAGAATGAACAAGGATCAATGATCATTGAAGAATGAACGATGAAGAATGAACAAGGATCAATGAGCATTGTAGAATGAACGATGAAAAATAAATAAGAATCAATGATCAATAATGAATGAACGATGAAGAATGAACATGGATCAATGAGCATTGTAGAATGAACGATGAAGAATGAACAAGGAGCAATAATCATTGTAGAATGAACGATGAAGAATGAACAAGGATCAATGATCAATAATGAATGAACAAGGAAAATGAGCATTGTAGAATGAACGATGAAGAATGAACAAGGAGCAATGATCAATAATGAATGAATGATGAAGAATGAACAAGGATCAATGATCATTGAAGAATGAACGATGAAGAATGAACAAGGATCAATGATCATTGAAGAATGAACGACGAAGAATGAACAAGGTTCAATGATCATTGAAGAATGAACAATAAAGAATGAACAAGGATCAATTATCAATGAACAATGAACAATGAAGAATGAACAAGGTTCAATGATCATTGAAGAATGAACGATTAAGAATGAACAAGGATCAATTATCAATGAACAATGAACGATGAAGAATGAACAAGGATCAATGATCAATAATGAATGAACGATGAAGAATGAACATGGATCAATGAGCATTGTAGAATGAACGATGAAGAATGAACAAGGAGCAATGATCATTGTAGAATGAACGATGAAGAATGAACAAGGATCAATGATCAATAATAAATGAACAAGGATCAATGAGCATTGTAGAATGAAAGATGAAGAATGAACAAGGAGCAATGATCAATAATGAATGAATGATGAAGAATGAACAAGGATCAATGATCATTGAAGAATGAACGATGAAGAATGAACAAGGATCAATGATCATTGAAGAATGAACGACGAAGAATGAACAAGGTTCAATGATCATTGAAGAATGAACAATAAAGAATGAACAAGGATCAATGAGCATTGTAGAATGAACGATGAAGAATGAACATGGATCAATGAGCATTGTAGAATGAACGATAAAGAATGAACAAGGAGCAATAATCATTGTAGAATGAACGATGAAGAATGAACAAGGATCAATGATCAATAATGAATGAACAAGGAAAATGAGCATTGTAGAATGAACGATGAAGAATGAACAAGGAGCAATGATCAATAATGAATGAATGATGAAGAATGAACAAGGATCAATGATCATTGAAGAATGAACGATGAAGAATGAACAAGGATCAATGATCATTGAAGAATGAACGACGAAGAATGAACAAGGTTCAATGATCATTGAAGAATGAACAATAAAGAATGAACAAGGATCAATTATCAATGAACAATGAACAATGAAGAATGAACAAGGTTCAATGATCATTGAAGAATGAACGATTAAGAATGAACAAGGATCAATTATCAATGAACAATGAACGATGAAGAATGAACAAGGATCAATGATCAATAATGAATGAACGATGAAGAATGAACAAGGATCATTGAGCATTGTAGAATGAACGATGTAGAATGAACAAGGATCAATGATTATTGAAGAATGAACGATGAAGAATGAACAAGGATCAATGAGCATTATAGAATGAACGATGAAAAATGAATAAGAATCAAAGATCAATAATGAATGAACGATGAAGAATGAACATGGATCAACGAGCATTGTAGAACGAACGATGAAGAATGAACAAGGATCAATGATCATTGAAGAATGAACGATGAAGAATGAACAAGGATCAATGAGCATTGCAGAATGAACGATGAAAAATGAATAAGAATCAATGATCAATAATGAATGAACGATGAAGAATGAACATGGATCAATGAGCATTGTAGAATGAACGATTAAGAATGAACAAGGATCAATGAGCATTGTAGAATGAACGATGAAGAATGAACAAGGATCAATGATCAATAATGAATGAACAAGGATCAATGAGCGTTGTAGAATGAACGATGAAGAATGAAAAAGGAGCAATAATCAATAATGAATGAATGATGAAGAATGAACAAGGATCAATGATCATTGAAGAATGAACGATGAAGAATGAACAAGGATCAATGATCATTGAAGAATGAACGACGAAGAATGAACAAGGTTCAATGATCATTGAAGAATGAACAATAAAGAATGAACAAGGATCAATTATCAATGAACAATGAACAATGAAGAATGAACAAGGATCAATGAGCATTGTAGAATGAACGATGAAGAATGAACAAGGATCAATGATAGATAATGAATGAACGATGAAGAATGAACAAGGATCATTGAGCATTGTAGAACGAACGATGAAGAATGAACAAGGATCAATGATCATTGAAGAATGAACGATGAAGAATGAACAAGGATCAATGAGTATTGTAGAATGAACGATGAAAAATGAATAAGAATCAATGATCAATAATGAATGAACGATGAAGAATGAACATGGATCAATGAGCATTGTAGAATGAACGATGAAGAATAAACAAGGAGCAATGATCATTGTAGAATGAACGATGAAGAATGAACAAGGATCAATGATCAATAATGAATGAACAAGGATCAATGAGCATTGTAGAATGAACGATGAAGAATGAACAAGGAGCAATGATCAATAATGAATGAATGATGAAGAATGAACAAGGATCAATGATCATTGAAGAATGAACGATGAAGAATGAACAAGGATCAATGATCATTGAAGAATGAACGACGAAGAATGAACAAGGTTCAATGATCATTGAAGAATGAACAATAAAGAATGAACAAGGATCAATTATCAATGAACAATGAACAATGAAGAATCAACAAGGATCAATGAGCATTGTAGAATGAACGATGAAGAATGAACAAGGATCAATGATCAATAATGAATGAACGATGAAGAATGAACAAGGATCATTGAGCATTGTAGAATGAACGATGTAGAATGAACAAGGATCAATGATTATTGAAGAATGAACGATGAAGAATGAACAAGGATCAATGATCATTGAAGAATGAACGATGAAGAATGAACAAGGATCAATGATCATTGAAGAATGAACGACGAAGAATGAACAAGGTTCAATGATCATTGAAGAATGAACAATAAAGAATGAACAAGGATCAATTATCAATGAACAATGAACAATGAAGAATGAACAAGGTTCAATGATCATTGAAGAATGAACGATTAAGAATGAACAAGGATCAATTATCAATGAACAATGAACGATGAAGAATGAACAAGGATCAATGATCAATAATGAATGAACGATGAAGAATGAACATGGATCAATGAGCATTGTAGAATGAACGATGAAGAATGAACAAGGAGCAATGATCATTGTAGAATGAACGATGAAGAATGAACAAGGATCAATGATCAATAATAAATGAACAAGGATCAATGAGCATTGTAGAATGAAAGATGAAGAATGAACAAGGAGCAATGATCAATAATGAATGAATGATGAAGAATGAACAAGGATCAATGATCATTGAAGAATGAACGATGAAGAATGAACAAGGATCAATGATCATTGAAGAATGAACGACGAAGAATGAACAAGGTTCAATGATCATTGAAGAATGAACAATAAAGAATGAACAAGGATCAATGAGCATTGTAGAATGAACGATGAAGAATGAACATGGATCAATGAGCATTGTAGAATGAACGATAAAGAATGAACAAGGAGCAATAATCATTGTAGAATGAACGATGAAGAATGAACAAGGATCAATGATCAATAATGAATGAACAAGGAAAATGAGCATTGTAGAATGAACGATGAAGAATGAACAAGGAGCAATGATCAATAATGAATGAATGATGAAGAATGAACAAGGATCAATGATCATTGAAGAATGAACGATGAAGAATGAACAAGGATCAATGATCATTGAAGAATGAACGACGAAGAATGAACAAGGTTCAATGATCATTGAAGAATGAACAATAAAGAATGAACAAGGATCAATTATCAATGAACAATGAACAATGAAGAATGAACAAGGTTCAATGATCATTGAAGAATGAACGATTAAGAATGAACAAGGATCAATTATCAATGAACAATGAACGATGAAGAATGAACAAGGATCAATGATCAATAATGAATGAACGATGAAGAATGAACAAGGATCATTGAGCATTGTAGAATGAACGATGTAGAATGAACAAGGATCAATGATTATTGAAGAATGAACGATGAAGAATGAACAAGGATCAATGAGCATTATAGAATGAACGATGAAAAATGAATAAGAATCAAAGATCAATAATGAATGAACGATGAAGAATGAACATGGATCAACGAGCATTGTAGAACGAACGATGAAGAATGAACAAGGATCAATGATCATTGAAGAATGAACGATGAAGAATGAACAAGGATCAATGAGCATTGCAGAATGAACGATGAAAAATGAATAAGAATCAATGATCAATAATGAATGAACGATGAAGAATGAACATGGATCAATGAGCATTGTAGAATGAACGATTAAGAATGAACAAGGATCAATGAGCATTGTAGAATGAACGATGAAGAATGAACAAGGATCAATGATCAATAATGAATGAACAAGGATCAATGAGCGTTGTAGAATGAACGATGAAGAATGAAAAAGGAGCAATAATCAATAATGAATGAATGATGAAGAATGAACAAGGATCAATGATCATTGAAGAATGAACGATGAAGAATGAACAAGGATCAATGATCATTGAAGAATGAACGACGAAGAATGAACAAGGTTCAATGATCATTGAAGAATGAACAATAAAGAATGAACAAGGATCAATTATCAATGAACAATGAACAATGAAGAATGAACAAGGATCAATGAGCATTGTAGAATGAACGATGAAGAATGAACAAGGATCAATGATAGATAATGAATGAACGATGAAGAATGAACAAGGATCATTGAGCATTGTAGAACGAACGATGAAGAATGAACAAGGATCAATGATCATTGAAGAATGAACGATGAAGAATGAACAAGGATCAATGAGTATTGTAGAATGAACGATGAAAAATGAATAAGAATCAATGATCAATAATGAATGAACGATGAAGAATGAACATGGATCAATGAGCATTGTAGAATGAACGATGAAGAATAAACAAGGAGCAATGATCATTGTAGAATGAACGATGAAGAATGAACAAGGATCAATGATCAATAATGAATGAACAAGGATCAATGAGCATTGTAGAATGAACGATGAAGAATGAACAAGGAGCAATGATCAATAATGAATGAATGATGAAGAATGAACAAGGATCAATGATCATTGAAGAATGAACGATGAAGAATGAACAAGGATCAATGATCATTGAAGAATGAACGACGAAGAATGAACAAGGTTCAATGATCATTGAAGAATGAACAATAAAGAATGAACAAGGATCAATTATCAATGAACAATGAACAATGAAGAATCAACAAGGATCAATGAGCATTGTAGAATGAACGATGAAGAATGAACAAGGATCAATGATCAATAATGAATGAACGATGAAGAATGAACAAGGATCATTGAGCATTGTAGAATGAACGATGTAGAATGAACAAGGATCAATGATTATTGAAGAATGAACGATGAAGAATGAACAAGGATCAATGATCATTGAAAAATGAACAACGAAGAATGAACAAGGTTCAATGATCATTGAAGAATGAACGATAAAGAGTGAACAAGGATCAATTATCAATGAACAATGAACGATGAAAAATGAACAAGGATCAATGAGCATTGTAGAATGAACGATGAAGAATGAACAAAGATCAATGATCATTGAAGAATGAACGATGAAGAATGAACAAGGATCAATGATCAATAATGAATGAACAATGAAGAATGAACGGATCAATGAGCATTGAAGAATGAATGATGAAGAATGAACATGGAGCAATGATCAATAATGAATGAATGATGAAGAATGAACAAGGATCAATGATCATTGAAGAATGAACGATGAAGAATGAACAAGGATCAATGATCATTGAAGAATGAACGACGAAGAATGAACAAGGTTCAATGATCATTGAATAATGAACGATTAAGAATGAACAAGGATCAATTATCAATGAACAATGAACGATGAAGAATGAACAAGGATCAATGAGCATTGTAGAATGAACGATGAAGAATGAACAAGGATCAATGATCAATAATAAATAAATGATGAAGAAGGAACAAGGATCATTGAGCATTGTAGAATGAACGATGCAGAATGAACAAGGATCAATGATTATTGAAGAATGAACGATGAAGAATGAACAAGGATCAATGATCATTGAAGAATGAACGACGAAGAATGAACAAGGTTCAATGATCATTGAAGAATGAACGATAAAGAGTGAACAAGGATCAATTATCAATGAACAATGAACGATGAAAAATGAACAAGGATCAATGAGCATTGTAGAACGAACGATGAAGAATGAACAAGGATCAATGATCATTGAAGAATGAACGATGAAGAATGAACAAGGATCAATGAGCATTGTAGAATGAACGATGAAGAATGAACAAGGAGCAATGATCATTGTAGAATGAACGATGAAGAATGAACAAGGATCAATGATCAATAATGAATGAACGATGAAGAATGAACAAGGATGAATGAGCATTGTAGAATGAACGATGAAGAATGAACAAGGATCAATGATCAATAATGAATGAACGATGAAGAATGAACATGGATCAATGAGCATTGTAGAATGAACGATGAAGAATGAAAAAGGAGCAATGATCATTGTAGAATGAACGATGAAGAATGAATAAGGATCAATGATCAATAATGAATGAACAATGAAGAATGAACAAGGATCAATGAGCATTGTAGAATGAACAAGGAGCAATGATCAATAATGAATAAATGATGAAGAATGAACAAGGATCAAAGATCATTGAAGAATGAAAGATGAAGAATGAACAAGGATGATCATTGAAGAATGAACGACGAAGAATAAACAAGGTTCAATGTTCATTGAAGAATGAACAATAAAGAATGAACAAGGATCAATTATTAATGAACAATGAACAATGAAGAATGAACAAGGATCAATGAGCATTGTAGAATGAACGATGAAGAATGAACAAGGATCAATGATCAATAATGAATGAATGATGAAGAATGAACAAGGATCATTGAGCATTGTAGAATGAACGATGTAGAATGAACAAGGAGAAATAATCATTGTAGAATGAACGATGAAGAATGAACAAGGATCAATGATCAATAATGAATGAACAAGGATCAATGAGCATTGTAGAATGAACGATGAAGAATGAACAAGGAGCAATGATCAATAATGAATGAATGATGAAGAATGAACAAGGATCAATGATCATTGAAGAATGAACGATGAAGAATGAACAAGGATCAATGATCATTAAAGAATGAACGACGAAGAATGAACAAGGTTCAATGATCATTGAAGAATGAACAATAAAGAATGAACAAGGATCAATTATCAATGAACAATGAACAATGAAGAATGAACAAGGATCAATGAGCATTGTAGAATGAACGATGAAGAATGAACAAGGATCAATGATCAATAATGAATGAACGATGAAGAATCAACAAGGATCATTGAGCATTGTAGAACGAACGATGAAGAATGAACAAGGATCAATGATCATTGAAGAATGAACGATGAAGAATGAACAAGGATCAATGAGCATTGTAGAATGAACGATGAAAAATGAATAAGAATCAATGATCAATAATGAATGAACGATGAAGAATGAACATGGATCAATGAGCATTGTAGAATGAACGATGAAGAATGAACAAGGAGCAATGATCATTGTAGAATGAACGATGAAGAATGAACAAGGATCAATGATCAATAATAAATGAACAAGGATCAATGAGCATTGTAGAATGAACGATGAAGAATGAACAAGGAGCAATGATCAATAATGAATGAATGATGAAGAATGAACAAGGATCAATGATCATTGAAGAATGAACGATGAAGAATGAACAAGGATCAATGATCATTGAAGAATGAACGACGAAGAATGAACAAGGTTCAATGATCATTGAAGAATGAACAATAAAGAATGAACAAGGATCAATTATCAATGAACAATGAACAATGAAGAATGAACAAGGTTCAATGATCATTGAAGAATGAACGATTAAGAATGAACAAGGATCAATTATCAATGAACAATGAACGATGAAGAATGAACAAGGATCAATGATCAATAATGAATGAACGATGAAGAATGAACAAGGATCATTGAGCATTGTAGAATGAACGATGTAGAATGAACAAGGATCAATGATTATTGAAGAATGAACGATGAAGAATGAACAAGGATCAATGAGCATTATAGAATGAACGATGAAAAATGAATAAGAATCAAAGATCAATAATGAATGAACGATGAAGAATGAACATGGATCAACGAGCATTGTAGAACGAACGATGAAGAATGAACAAGGATCAATGATCATTGAAGAATGAACGATGAAGAATGAACAAGGATCAATGAGCATTGCAGAATGAACGATGAAAAATGAATAAGAATCAATGATCAATAATGAATGAACGATGAAGAATGAACATGGATCAATGAGCATTGTAGAATGAACGATTAAGAATGAACAAGGATCAATGAGCATTGTAGAATGAACGATGAAGAATGAACAAGGATCAATGATCAATAATGAATGAACAAGGATCAATGAGCATTGTAGAATGAACGATGAAGAATGAAAAAGGAGCAATAATCAATAATGAATGAATGATGAAGAATGAACAAGGATCAATGATCATTGAAGAATGAACGATGAAGAATGAACAAGGATCAATGATCATTGAAGAATGAACGACGAAGAATGAACAAGGTTCAATGATCATTGAAGAATGAACAATAAAGAATGAACAAGGATCAATTATCAATGAACAATGAACAATGAAGAATGAACAAGGATCAATGAGCATTGTAGAATGAACGATGAAGAATGAACAAGGATCAATGATAGATAATGAATGAACGATGAAGAATGAACAAGGATCATTGAGCATTGTAGAACGAACGATGAAGAATGAACAAGGATCAATGATCATTGAAGAATGAACGATGAAGAATGAACAAGGATCAATGAGTATTGTAGAATGAACGATGAAAAATGAATAAGAATCAATGATCAATAATGAATGAACGATGAAGAATGAACATGGATCAATGAGCATTGTAGAATGAACGATGAAGAATAAACAAGGAGCAATGATCATTGTAGAATGAACGATGAAGAATGAACAAGGATCAATGATCAATAATGAATGAACAAGGATCAATGAGCATTGTAGAATGAACGATGAAGAATGAACAAGGAGCAATGATCAATAATGAATGAATGATGAAGAATGAACAAGGATCAATGATCATTGAAGAATGAACGATGAAGAATGAACAAGGATCAATGATCATTGAAGAATGAACGACGAAGAATGAACAAGGTTCAATGATCATTGAAGAATGAACAATAAAGAATGAACAAGGATCAATTATCAATGAACAATGAACAATGAAGAATCAACAAGGATCAATGAGCATTGTAGAATGAACGATGAAGAATGAACAAGGATCAATGATCAATAATGAATGAACGATGAAGAATGAACAAGGATCATTGAGCATTGTAGAATGAACGATGTAGAATGAACAAGGATCAATGATTATTGAAGAATGAACGATGAAGAATGAACAAGGATCAATGATCATTGAAAAATGAACAACGAAGAATGAACAAGGTTCAATGATCATTGAAGAATGAACGATAAAGAGTGAACAAGGATCAATTATCAATGAACAATGAACGATGAAAAATGAACAAGGATCAATGAGCATTGTAGAATGAACGATGAAGAATGAACAAAGATCAATGATCATTGAAGAATGAACAAGGATCAATGATCAATAATGAATGAACAATGAAGAATGAACGGATCAATGAGCATTGAAGAATGAATGATGAAGAATGAACATGGAGCAATGATCAATAATGAATGAATGATGAAGAATGAACAAGGATCAATGATCATTGAAGAATGAACGATGAAGAATGAACAAGGATCAATGATCATTGAAGAATGAACGACGAAGAATGAACAAGGTTCAATGATCATTGAATAATGAACGATTAAGAATGAACAAGGATCAATTATCAATGAACAATGAACGATGAAGAATGAACAAGGATCAATGAGCATTGTAGAATGAACGATGAAGAATGAACAAGGATCAATGATCAATAATAAATAAATGATGAAGAAGGAACAAGGATCATTGAGCATTGTAGAATGAACGATGCAGAATGAACAAGGATCAATGAGCATTGAAGAATGAATGATGAAGAATGAACATGGAGCAATGATCAATAATGAATGAATGATGAAGAATGAACAAGGATCAATGATCATTGAAGAATGAACGATGAAGAATGAACAAGGATCAATGATCATTGAAGAATGAACGACGAAGAATGAACAAGGTTCAATGATCATTGAATAATGAACGATTAAGAATGAACAAGGATCAATTATCAATGAACAATGAACGATGAAGAATGAACAAGGATCAATGAGCATTGTAGAATGAACGATGAAGAATGAACAAGGATCAATGATCAATAATAAATAAATGATGAAGAAGGAACAAGGATCATTGAGCATTGTAGAATGAACGATGCAGAATGAACAAGGATCAATGATTATTGAAGAATGAACGATGAAGAATGAACAAGGATCAATGATCATTGAAGAATGAACGACGAAGAATGAACAAGGTTCAATGATCATTGAAGAATGAACGATAAAGAGTGAACAAGGATCAATTATCAATGAACAATGAACGATGAAAAATGAACAAGGATCAATGAGCATTGTAGAACGAACGATGAAGAATGAACAAGGATCAATGATCATTGAAGAATGAACGATGAAGAATGAACAAGGATCAATGAGCATTGTAGAATGAACGATGAAGAATGAACAAGGAGCAATGATCATTGTAGAATGAACGATGAAGAATGAACAAGGATCAATGATCAATAATGAATGAACGATGAAGAATGAACAAGGATGAATGAGCATTGTAGAATGAACGATGAAGAATGAACAAGGATCAATGATCAATAATGAATGAACGATGAAGAATGAACATGGATCAATGAGCATTGTAGAATGAACGATGAAGAATGAAAAAGGAGCAATGATCATTGTAGAATGAACGATGAAGAATGAACAAGGATCAATGATCAATAATGAATGAACAATGAAGAATGAACAAGGATCAATGAGCATTGTAGAATGAACAAGGAGCAATGATCAATAATGAATAAATGATGAAGAATGAACAAGGATCAAAGATCATTGAAGAATGAAAGATGAAGAATGAACAAGGATGATCATTGAAGAATGAACGACGAAGAATAAACAAGGTTCAATGTTCATTGAAGAATGAACAATAAAGAATGAACAAGGATCAATTATTAATGAACAATGAACAATGAAGAATGAACAAGGATCAATGAGCATTGTAGAATGAACGATGAAGAATGAACAAGGATCAATGATCAATAATGAATGAATGATGAAGAATGAACAAGGATCATTGAGCATTGTAGAATGAACGATGTAGAATGAACAAGGAGAAATAATCATTCTAGAATGAACGATGAAGAATGAACAAGGATCAATGATCAATAATGAATGAACAAGGATCAATGAGCATTGTAGAATGAACGATGAAGAATGAACAAGGAGCAATGATCAATAATGAATGAATGATGAAGAATGAACAAGGATCAATGATCATTGAAGAATGAACGATGAAGAATGAACAAGGATCAATGATCATTAAAGAATGAACGACGAAGAATGAACAAGGTTCAATGATCATTGAAGAATGAACAATAAAGAATGAACAAGGATCAATTATCAATGAACAATGAACAATGAAGAATGAACAAGGATCAATGAGCATTGTAGAATGAACGATGAAGAATGAACAAGGATCAATGATCAATAATGAATGAACGATGAAGAATCAACAAGGATCATTGAGCATTGTAGAACGAACGATGAAGAATGAACAAGGATCAATGATCATTGAAGAATGAACGATGAAGAATGAACAAGGATCAATGAGCATTGTAGAATGAACGATGAAAAATGAATAAGAATCAATGATCAATAATGAGTGAACGATGAAGAATGAACATGGATCAATGAGCATTGTAGAATGAACGATGAAGAATGAACAAGGAGCAATGATCATTGTAGAATGAACGATGAAGAATGAACAAGGATCAATGATCAATAATAAATGAACAAGGATCAATGAGCATTGTAGAATGAACGATGAAGAATGAACAAGGAGCAATGATCAATAATGAATGAATGATGAAGAATGAACAAGGATCAATGATCATTGAAGAATGAACGATGAAGAATGAACAAGGATCAATGATCATTGAAGAATGAACGACGAAGAATGAACAAGGTTCAATGATCATTGAAGAATGAACGACGAAGAATGAACAAGGTTCAATGATCATTGAAGAATGAACGATAAAGAGTGAACAAGGATCAATTATCAATGAACAATGAACGATGAAAAATGAACAAGGATCAATGAGCATTGTAGAACGAACGATGAAGAATGAACAAGGATCAATGATCATTGAAGAATGAACGATGAAGAATGAACAAGGATCAATGAGCATTGTAGAATGAACGATGAAGAATGAACAAGGAGCAATGATCATTGTAGAATGAACGATGAAGAATGAACAAGGATCAATGATCAATAATGAATGAACGATGAAGAATGAACAAGGATGAATGAGCATTGTAGAATGAACGATGAAGAATGAACAAGGATCAATGATCAATAATGAATGAACGATGAAGAATGAACATGGATCAATGAGCATTGTAGAATGAACGATGAAGAATGAAAAAGGAGCAATGATCATTGTAGAATGAACGATGAAGAATGAACAAGGATCAATGATCAATAATGAATGAACAATGAAGAATGAACAAGGATCAATGAGCATTGTAGAATGAACAAGGAGCAATGATCAATAATGAATAAATGATGAAGAATGAACAAGGATCAAAGATCATTGAAGAATGAAAGATGAAGAATGAACAAGGATGATCATTGAAGAATGAACGACGAAGAATAAACAAGGTTCAATGTTCATTGAAGAATGAACAATAAAGAATGAACAAGGATCAATTATTAATGAACAATGAACAATGAAGAATGAACAAGGATCAATGAGCATTGTAGAATGAACGATGAAGAATGAACAAGGATCAATGATCAATAATGAATGAATGATGAAGAATGAACAAGGATCATTGAGCATTGTAGAATGAACGATGTAGAATGAACAAGGAGAAATAATCATTGTAGAATGAACGATGAAGAATGAACAAGGATCAATGATCAATAATGAATGAACAAGGATCAATGAGCATTGTAGAATGAACGATGAAGAATGAACAAGGAGCAATGATCAATAATGAATGAATGATGAAGAATGAACAAGGATCAATGATCATTGAAGAATGAACGATGAAGAATGAACAAGGATCAATGATCATTAAAGAATGAACGACGAAGAATGAACAAGGTTCAATGATCATTGAAGAATGAACAATAAAGAATGAACAAGGATCAATTATCAATGAACAATGAACAATGAAGAATGAACAAGGATCAATGAGCATTGTAGAATGAACGATGAAGAATGAACAAGGATCAATGATCAATAATGAATGAACGATGAAGAATCAACAAGGATCATTGAGCATTGTAGAACGAACGATGAAGAATGAACAAGGATCAATGATCATTGAAGAATGAACGATGAAGAATGAACAAGGATCAATGAGCATTGTAGAATGAACGATGAAAAATGAATAAGAATCAATGATCAATAATGAATGAACGATGAAGAATGAACATGGATCAATGAGCATTGTAGAATGAACGATGAAGAATGAACAAGGAGCAATGATCATTGTAGAATGAACGATGAAGAATGAACAAGGATCAATGATCAATAATAAATGAACAAGGATCAATGAGCATTGTAGAATGAACGATGAAGAATGAACAAGGAGCAATGATCAATAATGAATGAATGATGAAGAATGAACAAGGATCAATGATCATTGAAGAATGAACGATGAAGAATGAACAAGGATCAGTGATCATTGAAGAATGAACGACGAAGAATGAACAAGGTTCAATGATCATTGAAGAATGAACAATAAAGAATGAACAAGGATCAATTATCAATGAACAATGAACAATGAAGAATGAACAAGGATCAATGAGCATTGTAGAATGAACGATGAAGAATGAACAAGGATCAATGATCAATAATGAATGAACGATGAAGAATCAACAAGGATCATTGAGCATTGTAGAACGAACGATGAAGAATGAACAAGGATCAATGATCATTGAAGAATGAACGATGAAGAATGAACAAGGATCAATGATCATTGAAGAATGAACGACGAAGAATGAACAAGGTTCAATGATCATTGAAGAATGAACAATAAAGAATGAACAAAGATCAATCATCAATGAACAATGAACAATGAAGAATGAACAAGCATCAATGAGCATTGTAGAATGAACGATGAAGAATGAACAAGGATCAATGATAGATAATGAATGAGCGATGAAGAATGAACAAGGATCATTGAGCATTGTAGAATGAACGATGAAGAATGAACAAGGAGCAATGATCATTGTAGAATGAACGATGAAGAATGAACAAGGATCAATGATCAATAATGAATGAATGATGAAGAATGAACAAGGATCATTGAGCATTGTAGAATGAACGATGTAGAATGAACAAGGATCAATGATTATTGAAGAATGAACGATGAAGAATGAACAAGGATCAATGATCAATGAACAATGAACGATGAAGAATGAACAAGGATCAATGAGCATTATAGAATGAACGATGAAAAATGAATAAGAATCAAAGATCAATAATGAATGAACGATGAAGAATGAACATGGATCAACGAGCATTGTAGAACGAACGATGAAGAATGAACAAGGATCAATGATCATTGAAGAATGAACGATGAAGAATGAACAAGGATCAATGAGCATTGCAGAATGAACGATGAAAAATGAATAAGAATCAATGATCAATAATGAATGAACGGTGAAGAATGAACATGGATCAATGAGCATTATAAAATGAACGATGAAGAATGAACAAGGATCAATGATCAATAATGAATGAACAAGGATCAATGAGTATTGTAGAATGAACGATGAAGAATGAACAAGGAGCAATAATCAATAATGAATGAATGATGAAGAATGAACAAGGATCAATGATCATTGAAGAATGAACGATGAAGAATGAACAAGGATCAATGATCATTGAAGAATGAACGACGAAGAATGAACAAGGTTCAATGATCATTGAAGAATGAACAATAAAGAATGAACAAGGATCAATTATCAATGAACAATGAACAATGAAGAATGAACAAGGATCAATGAGCATTGTAGAATGAACGATGAAGAATGAACAAGGATCAATGATCAATAATGAATGAACGATGAAGAATCAACAAGGATCATTGAGCATTGTAGAACGAACGATGAAGAATGAACAAGGATCAATGATCATTGAAGAATGAACGATGAAGAATGAACAAGGATCAATGAGCATTGTAGAATGAACGATGAAAAATGAATAAGAATCAATGATCAATAATGAATGAACGATGAAGAATGAACATGGATCAATGAGCATTGTAGAATGAACGATGAAGAATGAACAAGGAGCAATGATCATTGTAGAATGAACGATGAAGAATGAACAAGGATCAATGATCAATAATAAATGAACAAGGATCAATGAGCATTGTAGAATGAACGATGAAGAATGAACAAGGAGCAATGATCAATAATGAATGAATGATGAAGAATGAACAAGGATCAATGATCATTGAAGAATGAACGATGAAGAATGAACAAGGATCAGTGATCATTGAAGAATGAACGACGAAGAATGAACAAGGTTCAATGATCATTGAAGAATGAACAATAAAGAATGAACAAGGATCAATTATCAATGAACAATGAACAATGAAGAATGAACAAGGATCAATGAGCATTGTAGAATGAACGATGAAGAATGAACAAGGATCAATGATCAATAATGAATGAACGATGAAGAATCAACAAGGATCATTGAGCATTGTAGAACGAACGATGAAGAATGAACAAGGATCAATGATCATTGAAGAATGAACGATGAAGAATGAACAAGGATCAATGATCATTGAAGAATGAACGACGAAGAATGAACAAGGTTCAATGATCATTGAAGAATGAACAATAAAGAATGAACAAAGATCAATCATCAATGAACAATGAACAATGAAGAATGAACAAGCATCAATGAGCATTGTAGAATGAACGATGAAGAATGAACAAGGATCAATGATAGATAATGAATGAACGATGAAGAATGAACAAGGATCATTGAGCATTGTAGAATGAACGATGAAGAATGAACAAGGAGCAATGATCATTGTAGAATGAACGATGAAGAATGAACAAGGATCAATGATCAATAATGAATGAATGATGAAGAATGAACAAGGATCATTGAGCATTGTAGAATGAACGATGTAGAATGAACAAGGATCAATGATTATTGAAGAATGAACGATGAAGAATGAACAAGGATCAATGATCAATGAACAATGAACGATGAAGAATGAACAAGGATCAATGAGCATTATAGAATGAACGATGAAAAATGAATAAGAATCAAAGATCAATAATGAATGAACGATGAAGAATGAACATGGATCAACGAGCATTGTAGAACGAACGATGAAGAATGAACAAGGATCAATGATCATTGAAGAATGAACGATGAAGAATGAACAAGGATCAATGAGCATTGCAGAATGAACGATGAAAAATGAATAAGAATCAATGATCAATAATGAATGAACGGTGAAGAATGAACATGGATCAATGAGCATTATAAAATGAACGATGAAGAATGAACAAGGATCAATGATCAATAATGAATGAACAAGGATCAATGAGCATTGTAGAATGAACGATGAAGAATGAACAAGGAGCAATAATCAATAATGAATGAATGATGAAGAATGAACAAGGATCAATGATCATTGAAGAATGAACGATGAAGAATGAACAAGGATCAATGATCATTGAAGAATGAACGACGAAGAATGAACAAGGTTCAATGATCATTGAAGAATGAACAATAAAGAATGAACAAGGATCAATTATCAATGAACAATGAACAATGAAGAATGAACAAGGATCAATGAGCATTGTAGAATGAACGATGAAGAATGAACAAGGATCAATGATAGATAATGAATGAACGATGAAGAATGAACAAGGATCATTGAGCATTGTAGAACGAACGATGAAGAATGAACAAGGATCAATGATCATTGAAGAATGAACGATGAAGAATGAACAAGGATCAATGAGTATTGTAGACTGAACGATGAAAAATGAATAAGAATCAATGATCAATAATGAATGAACGATGAAGAATGAACATGGATCAATGAGCAGTGTAGAATGAACGATGAAGAATGAACAAGGAGCAATGATCATTGTAGAATGAACGATGAAGAATGAACAAGGATCAATGATCAATAATGAATGAACAAGGATCAATGAGCATTGTAGAATGAACGATGAAGAATGAACAAGGAGCAATGATTAATAATGAATGAATGATGAAGAATGAACAAGGATCAATGATCATTGAAGAATGAACGATGAAGAATGAACAAGGATCAATGATAATTGAAGAATGAACGACGAAGAATGAACAAGGTTCAATGATCATTGAAGAATGAACAATAAAGAATGAACAAGGATCAATTATCAATGAACAATGAACAATGAAGAATGAACAAGGATCAATGAGCATTGTAGAATGAACGATGAAGAATGAACAAGGATCAATGATCAATAATGAATGAACGATGAAGAATGAACAAGGATCATTGAGCATTGTAGAATGAACGATGTAGAATGAACAAGGATCAATGATTATTGAAGAATGAACGATGAAGAATGAACAAGGATCAATGATCATTGAAAAATGAACAACGAAGAATGAACAAGGTTCAATGATCATTGAAGAATGAACGATAAAGAGTGAACAAGGATCAATTATCAATGAACAATGAACGATGAAAAATGAACAAGGATCAATGAGCATTGTAGAATGAACGATGAAGAATGAACAAGGATCAATGATCATTGAAGAATGAACGATGAAGAATGAACAAGGATCAATGACCAATAATGAATGAACAAGGATCAATGAGCATTGAAGAATGAATGATGAAGAATGAACATGGAGCAATGATCAATAATGAATGAATGATGAAGAATGAACAAGGATCAATGATCATTGAAGAATGAACGATGAAGAATGACCAAGGATCAATGATCATTGAAGAATGAACGACGAAGAATGAACAAGGTTCAATGATCATTGAATAATGAACGATTAAGAATGAACAAGGATCAATCATCAATGAACAATGAACGATGAAGAATGAACAAGGATCAATGAGCATTGTAGAATGAACGATGAAGAATGAACAAGGATCAATGATCAATAATAAATGAACGATGAAGAAGGAACAAGGATCATTGAGCATTGTAGAATGAACGATGCACAATGAACAAGGATCAATGATTATTGAAGAATGAAGGATGAAGAATGAACAAGGATCAATGATCATTGAAGAATGAACGACGAAGAATGAACAAGGTTCAATGATCATTGAAGAATGAACGATAAAGAGTGAACAAGGATCAATTATCAATGAACAATGAACGATGAAAAATGAACAAGGATCAATGAGCATTGTAGAACGAACGATGAAGAATGAACAAGGATCAATGATCATTGAAGAATGAACGATGAAGAATGAACAAGGATCAATGAGCATTGTAGAATGAACGATGAAGAATGAACAAGGAGCAATGATCATTGTAGAATGAACGATGAAGAATGAACAAGGATCAATGATCAATAATAAATGAACGATGAAGAATGAACAAGGATGAATGAGCATTGTAGAATGAACGATGAAGAATGAACAAGGATCAATGATCAATAATGAATGAACGATGAAGAATGAACATGGATCAATGAGCATTGTAGAATGAACAAGGAGCAATGATCATTGTAGAATGAACGATGAAGAATGAACAAGGATCAATGATCAATAATGAATGAACAATGAAGAATGAACAAGGATCAATGAGCATTGTAGAATGAACAAGGAGCAATGATCAATAATGAATAAATGATGAAGAATGAACAAGGATCAATGATCATTGAAGAATGAAAGATGAAGAATGAACAAGGATGATCATTGAAGAATGAACGACGAAGAATAAACAAGGTTCAATGTTCATTGAAGAATGAACAATAAAGAATGAACAAGGATAATTTATTAATGAACAATGAACAATGAAGAATGAACAAGGATCAATGAGCATTGTAGAATGAACGATGAAGAATGAACAAGGATCAATGATCAATAATGAATGAATGATGAAGAATGAACAAGGATCATTGAGCATTGTAGAATGAACGATGTAGAATGAACAAGGATCAATGATTATTGAATAGAATGAACGATGAAAAATGATTAAGAATTAATGATCAATAATGAATGAACGATGAAGAATGAACATGGATCAATGAGCATTGTAGAATGAACGATGAAGAATGAACAAGGAGCAATAATCATTGTAGAATGAACGATGAAGAATGAACAAGGATCAATGATCAATAATGAATGAACAAGGATCAATGAGCATTGTAGAATGAACGATGAAGAATGAACAAGGAGCAATGATCAATAATGAATGAATGATGAAGAATGAACAAGGATCAATGATCATTGAAGAATGAACAATGAAGAATGAACAAGGATCAATGATCATTAAAGAATGAACGACGAAGAATGAACAAGGTTCAATGATCATTGAAGAATGAACAATAAAGAATGAACAAGGATCAATTATCAATGAACAATGAACAATGAAGAATGAACAAGGATCAATGAGCATTGTAGAATGAACGATGAAGAATGAACAAGGATCAATGATCAATAATGAATGAACGATGAAGAATCAACAAGGATCATTGAGCATTGTAGAACGAACGATGAAGAATGAACAAGGATCAATGATCATTGAAGAATGAACGATGAAGAATGAACAAGGATCAATGAGCATTGTAGAATGAACGATGAAAAATGAATAAGAATCAATGATCAATAATGAATGAACGATGAAGAATGAACATGGATCAATGAGCATTGTAGAATGAAAGATGAAGAATGAACAAGGAGCAATGATCATTGTAGAATGAACGATGAAGAATGAACAAGGATCAATGATCAATAATAAATGAACAAGGATCAATGAGCATTGTAGAATGAACGATGAAGAATGAACAAGGAGTAATGATCAATAATGAATGAATGATGAAGAATGAACAAGGATCAATGATCATTGAAGAATGAACGATGAAGAATGAACAAGGATCAATGATCATTGAAGAATGAACGACGAAGAATGAACAAGGTTCAATGATCATTGAAGAATGAACAATAAAGAATGAACAAGGATCAATTATCAATGAACAATGAACAATGAAGAATGAACAAGGATCAATGAGCATTGTAGAATGAACGATGAAGAATGAACAAGGATCAATGATCAATAATGAAAGAACGATGAAGAATCAACAAGGATCATTGAGCATTGTAGAACGAACGATGAAGAATGAACAAGGATCAATGATCATTGAAGAATGAACGATGAAGAATGAACAAGGATCAATGATCATTGAAGAATGAACGACGAAGAATGAACAAGGTTCAATGATCATTGAAGAATGAACAATAAAGAATGAACAAGGATCAATCATCAATGAACAATGAACAATGAAGAATGAACAAGCATCAATGAGCATTGTAGAATGAACGATGAAGAATGAACAAGGATCAATGATAGATAATGAATGAACGATGAAGAATGAACAAGGATCATTGAGCATTGTAGAACGAACGATGAAGAATGAACAAGGATCAATGATTATTGAAGAATGAACGATGAAGAATGAACAAGGATGATTGATCAATGAACAATGAACAATGAAGAATGAACAAGGATCAATGATCATTGAAGAATGAACGATGAAGAATGAACAAGGATCAATGATCAATGAACAATGAACGATGAAGAATGAACAAGGATCAATGAGCATTATAGAATGAATGATGAAAAATGAATAAGAATCAAAGATCAATAATGAATGAACGATGAAGAATGAACATGGATCAATGAGCATTGTAGAATGAACGATGAAGAATGAACAAGGAGCAATGATCATTGTAGAATGAACGATGAAGAATGAACAAGGATCAATGATCAATAATGAATGAATGATGAAGAATGAACAAGAATCATTGAGCATTGTAGAATGAACGATGTAGAATGAACAAGGATCAATGATTATTGAAGAATGAACGATGAAGAATGAACAAGGATCAATGATCAATGAACAATGAACGATGAAGAATGAACAAGGATCAATGAGCATTATAGAATGAACGATGAAAAATGAATAAGAATCAAAGATCAATAATGAATGAACGATGAAGAATGAACATGGATCAATGAGCATTGTAGAACGAACGATGAAGAATGAACAAGGATCAATGATCATTGAAGAATGAACGATGAAGAACGAACAAGGATCAATGATCATTAAAGAATGAACGACGAAGAATGAACAAGGTTCAATGATCATTGAAGAATGAACAATAAAGAATGAACAAGGATCAATTATCAATGAACAATGAACAATGAAGAATGAACAAGGATCAATGAGCATTGTAGAATGAACGATGAAGAATGAACAAGGATCAATGATCAATAATGAATGAACGATGAAGAATCAACAAGGATCATTGAGCATTGTAGAACGAACGATGAAGAATGAACAAGGATCAATGATCATTGAAGAATGAACGATGAAGAATGAACAAGGATCAATGAGCATTGTAGAATGAACGATGAAAAATGAATAAGAATCAATGATCAATAATGAATGAACGATGAAGAATGAACATGGATCAATGAGCATTGTAGAATGAACAAGGAGCAATGATCATTGTAGAATGAACGATGAAGAATGAACAAGGATCAATGATCAATAATGAATGAACAATGAAGAATGAACAAGGATCAATGAGCATTGTAGAATGAACAAGGAGCAATGATCAATAATGAATAAATGATGAAGAATGAACAAGGATCAATGATCATTGAAGAATGAAAGATGAAGAATGAACAAGGATGATCATTGAAGAATGAACGACGAAGAATAAACAAGGTTCAATGTTCATTGAAGAATGAACAATAAAGAATGAACAAGGATAATTTATTAATGAACAATGAACAATGAAGAATGAACAAGGATCAATGAGCATTGTAGAATGAACGATGAAGAATGAACAAGGATCAATGATCAATAATGAATGAATGATGAAGAATGAACAAGGATCATTGAGCATTGTAGAATGAACGATGTAGAATGAACAAGGATCAATGATTATTGAATAGAATGAACGATGAAAAATGATTAAGAATTAATGATCAATAATGAATGAACGATGAAGAATGAACATGGATCAATGAGCATTGTAGAATGAACGATGAAGAATGAACAAGGAGCAATAATCATTGTAGAATGAACGATGAAGAATGAACAAGGATCAATGATCAATAATGAATGAACAAGGATCAATGAGCATTGTAGAATGAACGATGAAGAATGAACAAGGAGCAATGATCAATAATGAATGAATGATGAAGAATGAACAAGGATCAATGATCATTGAAGAATGAACAATGAAGAATGAACAAGGATCAATGATCATTAAAGAATGAACGACGAAGAATGAACAAGGTTCAATGATCATTGAAGAATGAACAATAAAGAATGAACAAGGATCAATTATCAATGAACAATGAACAATGAAGAATGAACAAGGATCAATGAGCATTGTAGAATGAACGATGAAGAATGAACAAGGATCAATGATCAATAATGAATGAACGATGAAGAATCAACAAGGATCATTGAGCATTGTAGAACGAACGATGAAGAATGAACAAGGATCAATGATCATTGAAGAATGAACGATGAAGAATGAACAAGGATCAATGAGCATTGTAGAATGAACGATGAAAAATGAATAAGAATCAATGATCAATAATGAATGAACGATGAAGAATGAACATGGATCAATGAGCATTGTAGAATGAACGATGAAGAATGAACAAGGAGCAATGATCATTGTAGAATGAACGATGAAGAATGAACAAGGATCAATGATCAATAATAAATGAACAAGGATCAATGAGCATTGTAGAATGAACGATGAAGAATGAACAAGGAGTAATGATCAATAATGAATGAATGATGAAGAATGAACAAGGATCAATGATCATTGAAGAATGAACGATGAAGAATGAACAAGGATCAATGATCATTGAAGAATGAACGACGAAGAATGAACAAGGTTCAATGATCATTGAAGAATGAACAATAAAGAATGAACAAGGATCAATTATCAATGAACAATGAACAATGAAGAATGAACAAGGATCAATGAGCATTGTAGAATGAACGATGAAGAATGAACAAGGATCAATGATCAATAATGAAAGAACGATGAAGAATCAACAAGGATCATTGAGCATTGTAGAACGAACGATGAAGAATGAACAAGGATCAATGATCATTGAAGAATGAACGATGAAGAATGAACAAGGATCAATGATCATTGAAGAATGAACGACGAAGAATGAACAAGGTTCAATGATCATTGAAGAATGAACAATAAAGAATGAACAAGGATCAATCATCAATGAACAATGAACAATGAAGAATGAACAAGCATCAATGAGCATTGTAGAATGAACGATGAAGAATGAACAAGGATCAATGATAGATAATGAATGAACGATGAAGAATGAACAAGGATCATTGAGCATTGTAGAACGAACGATGAAGAATGAACAAGGATCAATGATTATTGAAGAATGAACCATGAAGAATGAACAAGGATGATTGATCAATGAACAATGAACAATGAAGAATGAACAAGGATCAATGATCATTGAAGAATGAACGATGAAGAATGAACAAGGATCAATGATCAATGAACAATGAACGATGAAGAATGAACAAGGATCAATGAGCATTATAGAATGAATGATGAAAAATGAATAAGAATCAAAGATCAATAATGAATGAACGATGAAGAATGAACATGGATCAATGAGCATTGTAGAATGAACGATGAAGAATGAACAAGGAGCAATGATCATTGTAGAATGAACGATGAAGAATGAACAAGGATCAATGATCAATAATGAATGAATGATGAAGAATGAACAAGAATCATTGAGCATTGTAGAATGAACGATGTAGAATGAACAAGGATCAATGATTATTGAAGAATGAACGATGAAGAATGAACAAGGATCAATGATCAATGAACAATGAACGATGAAGAATGAACAAGGATCAATGAGCATTATAGAATGAACGATGAAAAATGAATAAGAATCAAAGATCAATAATGAATGAACGATGAAGAATGAACATGGATCAATGAGCATTGTAGAACGAACGATGAAGAATGAACAAGGATCAATGATCATTGAAGAATGAACGATGAAGAACGAACAAGGATCAATGATCATTAAAGAATGAACGACGAAGAATGAACAAGGTTCAATGATCATTGAAGAATGAACAATAAAGAATGAACAAGGATCAATTATCAATGAACAATGAACAATGAAGAATGAACAAGGATCAATGAGCATTGTAGAATGAACGATGAAGAATGAACAAGGATCAATGATCAATAATGAATGAACGATGAAGAATCAACAAGGATCATTGAGCATTGTAGAACGAACGATGAAGAATGAACAAGGATCAATGATCATTGAAGAATGAACGATGAAGAATGAACAAGGATCAATGAGCATTGTAGAATGAACGATGAAAAATGAATAAGAATCAATGATCAATAATGAATGAACGATGAAGAATGAACATGGATCAATGAGCATTGTAGAATGAACGATGAAGAATGAACAAGGAGCAATGATCATTGTAGAATGAACGATGAAGAATGAACAAGGATCAATGATCAATAATAAATGAACAAGGATCAATGAGCATTGTAGAATGAACGATGAAGAATGAACAAGGAGCAATGATCAATAATGAATGAATGATGAAGAATGAACAAGGATCAATGATCATTGAAGAATGAACGATGAAGAATGAACAAGGATCAATGATCATTGAAGAATGAACGACGAAGAATGAACAAGGTTCAATGATCATTGAAGAATGAACAATAAAGAATGAACAAGGATCAATTATCAATGAACAATGAACAATGAAGAATGAACAAGGTTCAATGATCATTGAAGAATGAACGATTAAGAATGAACAAGGATCAATTATCAATGAACAATGAACGATGAAGAATGAACAAGGATCAATGATCAATAATGAATGAACGATGAAGAATGAACAAGGATCATTGAGCATTGTAGAATGAACGATGTAGAATGAACAAGGATCAATGATTATTGAAGAATGAACGATGAAGAATGAACAAGGATCAATGATCAATGAACAATGAACGATGAAGAATGAACAAGGATTAATGAGCATTATAGAATGAACGATGAAAAATGAATAAGAATCAAAGATCAATAATGAATGAACGATGAAGAATGAACATGGATCAACGAGCATTGTAGAACGAACGATGAAGAATGAACAAGGATCAATGATCATTGAAGAATGAACGATGAAGAATGAACAAGGATCAATGAGCATTGCAGAATGAACGATGAAAAATGAATAAGAATCAATGATCAATAATGAATGAACGATGAAGAATGAACATGGATCAATGAGCATTGTAGAATGAACGATGAAGAATGAACAAGGAGCAATAATCATTGTAGAATGAACGATGAAGAATGAACAAGGATCAATGATCAATAATGAATGAACAAGGATCAATGAGCATTGTAGAATGAACGATGAAGAATGAACAAGGAGCAATAATCAATAATGAATGAATGATGAAGAATGAACAAGGATCAATGATCATTGAAGAATGAACGATGAAGAATGAACAAGGATCAATGATCATTGAAGAATGAACGACGAAGAATGAACAAGGTTCAATGATCATTGAAGAATGAACAATAAAGAATGAACAAGATCAATTATCAATGAACAATGAACAATGAAGAATGAACAAGGATCAATGAGCATTGTAGAATGAACGATGAAGAATGAACAAGGATCAATGATCAATAATGAATGAACGATGAAGAATGAACAAGGATCATTGAGCATTGTAGAATGAACGATGTAGAATGAACAAGGATCAATGATTATTGAAGAATGAACGATGAAGAATGAACAAGGATCATTGATCATTGAAAAATGAACAACGAAGAATGAACAAGGTTCAATGATCATTGAAGAATGAACGATAAAGAGTGAACAAGGATCAATTATCAATGAACAATGAACGATGAAGAATGAACAAGGATCAATGAGCATTGTAGAATGAACGATGAAGAATGAACAAGGATCAATGATCATTGAAGAATGAACGATGAAGAATGAACAAGGATCGATGATCAATGAACAATGAACGATGAAGAATGAACAAGGATCAATGAGCATTATAGAATGAACGTTGAAAAATGAATAAGAATCAAAGATCAATAATGAATGAACGATGAAGAATGAACATGGATCAACGAGCATTGTAGAACAAACGATGAAGAATGAACAAGGATCAATGATCATTGAAGAATGAACGATGATGAATGAACAAGGATCAATGATCATTGAAGAATGAACGACGAAGAATGAACAAGGTTCAATGATCATTGAAGAATGAACAATAAAGAATGAACAAGGATCAATTATCAATGAACAATGAACAATGAAGAATGAACAAGGATCAATGAGCATTGTAGAATGAACGATGAAGAATGAACAAGGATCAATGATAGATAATGAATGAACGATGAAGAATGAACAAGGATCATTGAGCATTGTAGAACGAACGATGAAGAATGAACAAGGATCAATGATCATTGAAGAATGAACGATGAAGAATGAACAAGGATCAATGAGCATTGTAGAATGAACGATGAAAAATGAATAAGAATCAATGATCAATAATGAATGAACGATGAAGAATGAACATGGATCAATGAGCATTGTAGAATGAACGATGAAGAATGAACAAGGAGCAATGATCATTGTAGAATGAACGATGAAGAATGAACAAGGATCAATGATCAATAATGAATGAACAAGGATCAATGAGCATTGTACAATGAACGATGAAGAATGAACAAGGAGCAATGATCAATAATGAATGAATGATGAAGAATGAACAAGGATCAATGATCATTGAAGAATGAACGATGAAGAATGAACAAGGATCAATGATCATTGAAGAATGGACGACGAAGAATGAACAAGGTTCAATGATCATTGAAGAATGAACAATAAAGAATGAACAAGGATCAATTATCAATGAACAATGAACAATGAAGAATGAACAAGGATCAATGAGCATTGTAGAATGAACGATGAAGAATGAACAAGGATCAATGATCAATAATGAATGAACGATGAAGAATGAACAAGGATCATTGAGCATTCTAGAATGAACGATGTAGAATGAACAAGGATCAATGATTATTGAAGAATGAACGATGAAGAATGAACAAGGATCAATGATCATTGAAAAATGAACAACGAAGAATGAACAAGGTTCAATGATCATTGAAGAATGAACGATAAAGTGTGAACAAGGATCAATTATCAATGAACAATGAACGATGAAAAATGAACAAGGATCAATGAGCATTGTAGAATGAACGATGAAGAATGAACAAGGATCAATGATCATTGAACAATGAACGATGAAGAATGAACAAGGATCAATGATCAATAATGAATGAACAATGAAGAATGAACAAGGATCAATGAGCATTGAAGAATGAATGATGAAGAATGAACATGGAGCAATGATCAATAATGAATGAATGATGAAGAATGAACAAGGATCAATGATCATTGAAGAATGAACGATGAAGAATGACCAAGGATCAATGATCATTGAAGAATGAACGACGAAGAATGAACAAGGTTCAATGATCATTGAATAATGAACGATTAAGAATGAACAAGGATCAATTATCAATGAACAATGAACGATGAAGAATGAACAAGGATCAATGAGCATTGTAGAATGAACGATGAAGAATGAACAAGGATCAATGATCAATAATAAATGAACGATGAAGAAGGAACAAGGATCATTGAGCATTGTAGAATGAACGATGAAGAATGAACAAGGATCAATGATCAATAATGAATGAACGATGAAGAATGAACATGGATCAATGAGCATTGTAGAATGAACAAGGAGCAATGATCATTGTAGAATGAACGATGAAGAATGAACAAGGATCAATGATCATTGAACAATGAATGATGAAGAATGAACAAGGATCAATGATCAATAATGAATGAACAATGAAGAATGAACAAGGATCAATGAGCATTGAAGAATGAATGATGAAGAATGAACATGGAGCAATGATCAATAATGAATGAATGATGAAGAATGAACAAGGATCAATGATCATTGAAGAATGAACGATGAAGAATGACCAAGGATCAATGATCATTGAAGAATGAACGACGAAGAATGAACAAGGTTCAATGATCATTGAATAATGAACGATTAAGAATGAACAAGGATCAATTATCAATGAACAATGAACGATGAAGAATGAACAAGGATCAATGAGCATTGTAGAATGAACGATGAAGAATGAACAAGGATCAATGATCAATAATAAATGAACGATGAAGAAGGAACAAGGATCATTGAGCATTGTAGAATGAACGATGAAGAATGAACAAGGATCAATGATCAATAATGAATGAACGATGAAGAATGAACATGGATCAATGAGCATTGTAGAATGAACAAGGAGCAATGATCATTGTAGAATGAACGATGAAGAATGAACAAGGATCAATGATCATTGAAGAATGAACGATGAAGAATGAACAAGGATCAATGAGCATTGTAGAATGAACGATGAAGAATGAACAAGGAGCAATGATCATTGTAGAATGAACGATGAAGAATGAACAAGGATCAATGATCAATAATGAATGAACGATGAAGAATGAACAAGGATGAATGAGCATTGTAGAATGAACGATGAAGAATGAACAAGGATCAATGATCATTGAAGAATGAACGACGAAGAATGAACAAGGTTCAATGATCATTGAATAATGAACGATTAAGAATGAACAAGGATCAATCATCAATGAACAATGAACGATGAAGAATGAACAAGGATCAATGAGCATTGTAGAATGAACGATGAAGAATGAACAAGGATCAATGATCAATAATAAATGAACGATGAAGAAGGAACAAGGATCATTGAGCATTGTAGAATGAACGATGCACAATGAACAAGGATCAATGATTATTGAAGAATGAAGGATGAAGAATGAACAAGGATCAATGATCATTGAAGAATGAACGACGAAGAATGAACAAGGTTCAATGATCATTGAAGAATGAACGATAAAGAGTGAACAAGGATCAATTATCAATGAACAATGAACGATGAAAAATGAACAAGGATCAATGAGCATTGTAGAACGAACGATGAAGAATGAACAAGGATCAATGATCATTGAAGAATGAACGATGAAGAATGAACAAGGATCAATGAGCATTGTAGAATGAACGATGAAGAATGAACAAGGAGCAATGATCATTGTAGAATGAACGATGAAGAATGAACAAGGATCAATGATCAATAATGAATGAACAAGGATCAATGAGCATTGTACAATGAACGATGAAGAATGAACAAGGAGCAATGATCAATAATGAATGAATGATGAAGAATGAACAAGGATCAATGATCATTGAAGAATGAACGATGAAGAATGAACAAGGATCAATGATCATTGAAGAATGGACGACGAAGAATGAACAAGGTTCAATGATCATTGAAGAATGAACAATAAAGAATGAACAAGGATCAATTATCAATGAACAATGAACAATGAAGAATGAACAAGGATCAATGAGCATTGTAGAATGAACGATGAAGAATGAACAAGGATCAATGATCAATAATGAATGAACGATGAAGAATGAACAAGGATCATTGAGCATTCTAGAATGAACGATGTAGAATGAACAAGGATCAATGATTATTGAAGAATGAACGATGAAGAATGAACAAGGATCAATGATCATTGAAAAATGAACAACGAAGAATGAACAAGGTTCAATGATCATTGAAGAATGAACGATAAAGTGTGAACAAGGATCAATTATCAATGAACAATGAACGATGAAAAATGAACAAGGATCAATGAGCATTGTAGAATGAACGATGAAGAATGAACAAGGATCAATGATCATTGAACAATGAACGATGAAGAATGAACAAGGATCAATGATCAATAATGAATGAACAATGAAGAATGAACAAGGATCAATGAGCATTGAAGAATGAATGATGAAGAATGAACATGGAGCAATGATCAATAATGAATGAATGATGAAGAATGAACAAGGATCAATGATCATTGAAGAATGAACGATGAAGAATGACCAAGGATCAATGATCATTGAAGAATGAACGACGAAGAATGAACAAGGTTCAATGATCATTGAATAATGAACGATTAAGAATGAACAAGGATCAATTATCAATGAACAATGAACGATGAAGAATGAACAAGGATCAATGAGCATTGTAGAATGAACGATGAAGAATGAACAAGGATCAATGATCAATAATAAATGAACGATGAAGAAGGAACAAGGATCATTGAGCATTGTAGAATGAACGATGAAGAATGAACAAGGATCAATGATCAATAATGAATGAACGATGAAGAATGAACATGGATCAATGAGCATTGTAGAATGAACAAGGAGCAATGATCATTGTAGAATGAACGATGAAGAATGAACAAGGATCAATGATCATTGAACAATGAACGATGAAGAATGAACAAGGATCAATGATCAATAATGAATGAACAATGAAGAATGAACAAGGATCAATGAGCATTGAAGAATGAATGATGAAGAATGAACATGGAGCAATGATCAATAATGAATGAATGATGAAGAATGAACAAGGATCAATGATCATTGAAGAATGAACGATGAAGAATGACCAAGGATCAATGATCATTGAAGAATGAACGACGAAGAATGAACAAGGTTCAATGATCATTGAATAATGAACGATTAAGAATGAACAAGGATCAATTATCAATGAACAATGAACGATGAAGAATGAACAAGGATCAATGAGCATTGTAGAATGAACGATGAAGAATGAACAAGGATCAATGATCAATAATAAATGAACGATGAAGAAGGAACAAGGATCATTGAGCATTGTAGAATGAACGATGAAGAATGAACAAGGATCAATGATCAATAATGAATGAACGATGAAGAATGAACATGGATCAATGAGCATTGTAGAATGAACAAGGAGCAATGATCATTGTAGAATGAACGATGAAGAATGAACAAGGATCAATGATCATTGAAGAATGAACGATGAAGAATGAACAAGGATCAATGAGCATTGTAGAATGAACGATGAAGAATGAACAAGGAGCAATGATCATTGTAGAATGAACGATGAAGAATGAACAAGGATCAATGATCAATAATGAATGAACGATGAAGAATGAACAAGGATGAATGAGCATTGTAGAATGAACGATGAAGAATGAACAAGGATCAATGATCATTGAAGAATGAACGACGAAGAATGAACAAGGTTCAATGATCATTGAATAATGAACGATTAAGAATGAACAAGGATCAATCATCAATGAACAATGAACGATGAAGAATGAACAAGGATCAATGAGCATTGTAGAATGAACGATGAAGAATGAACAAGGATCAATGATCAATAATAAATGAACGATGAAGAAGGAACAAGGATCATTGAGCATTGTAGAATGAACGATGCACAATGAACAAGGATCAATGATTATTGAAGAATGAAGGATGAAGAATGAACAAGGATCAATGATCATTGAAGAATGAACGACGAAGAATGAACAAGGTTCAATGATCATTGAAGAATGAACGATAAAGAGTGAACAAGGATCAATTATCAATGAACAATGAACGATGAAAAATGAACAAGGATCAATGAGCATTGTAGAACGAACGATGAAGAATGAACAAGGATCAATGATCATTGAAGAATGAACGATGAAGAATGAACAAGGATCAATGAGCATTGTAGAATGAACGATGAAGAATGAACAAGGAGCAATGATCATTGTAGAATGAACGATGAAGAATGAACAAGGATCAATGATCAATAATAAATGAACGATGAAGAATGAACAAGGATGAATGAGCATTGTAGAATGAACGATGAAGAATGAACACGGATCAATGATCAATAATGAATGAACGATGAAGAATGAACATGGATCAATGAGCATTGTAGAATGAACAAGGAGCAATGATCATTGTAGAATGAACGATGAAGAATGAACAAGGATCAATGATCAATAATGAATGAACAATGAAGAATGAACAAGGATCAATGAGCATTGTAGAATGAACAAGGAGCAATGATCAATAATGAATAAATGATGAAGAATGAACAAGGATCAATGATCATTGAAGAATGAAAGATGAAGAATGAACAAGGATGATCATTGAAGAATGAACGACGAAGAATAAACAAGGTTCAATGTTCATTGAAGAATGAACAATAAAGAATGAACAAGGATAATTTATTAATGAACAATGAACAATGAAGAATGAACAAGGATCAATGAGCATTGTAGAATGAACGATGAAGAATGAACAAGGATCAATGATCAATAATGAATGAATGATGAAGAATGAACAAGGATCATTGAGCATTGTAGAATGAACGATGTAGAATGAACAAGGATCAATGATTATTGAATAGAATGAACGATGAAAAATGATTAAGAATTAATGATCAATAATGAATGAACGATGAAGAATGAACATGGATCAATGAGCATTGTAGAATGAACGATGAAGAATGAACAAGGAGCAATAATCATTGTAGAATGAACGATGAAGAATGAACAAGGATCAATGATCAATAATGAATGAACAAGGATCAATGAGCATTGTAGAATGAACGATGAAGAATGAACAAGGAGCAATGATCAATAATGAATGAATGATGAAGAATGAACAAGGATCAATGATCATTGAAGAATGAACAATGAAGAATGAACAAGGATCAATGATCATTAAAGAATGAACGACGAAGAATGAACAAGGTTCAATGATCATTGAAGAATGAACAATAAAGAATGAACAAGGATCAATTATCAATGAACAATGAACAATGAAGAATGAACAAGGATCAATGAGCATTGTAGAATGAACGATGAAGAATGAACAAGGATCAATGATCAATAATGAATGAACGATGAAGAATCAACAAGGATCATTGAGCATTGTAGAACGAACGATGAAGAATGAACAAGGATCAATGATCATTGAAGAATGAACGATGAAGAATGAACAAGGATCAATGAGCATTGTAGAATGAACGATGAAAAATGAATAAGAATCAATGATCAATAATGAATGAACGATGAAGAATGAACATGGATCAATGAGCATTGTAGAATGAACGATGAAGAATGAACAAGGAGCAATGATCATTGTAGAATGAACGATGAAGAATGAACAAGGATCAATGATCAATAATAAATGAACAAGGATCAATGAGCATTGTAGAATGAACGATGAAGAATGAACAAGGAGTAATGATCAATAATGAATGAATGATGAAGAATGAACAAGGATCAATGATCATTGAAGAATGAACGATGAAGAATGAACAAGGATCAATGATCATTGAAGAATGAACGACGAAGAATGAACAAGGTTCAATGATCATTGAAGAATGAACAATAAAGAATGAACAAGGATCAATTATCAATGAACAATGAACAATGAAGAATGAACAAGGATCAATGAGCATTGTAGAATGAACGATGAAGAATGAACAAGGATCAATGATCAATAATGAAAGAACGATGAAGAATCAACAAGGATCATTGAGCATTGTAGAACGAACGATGAAGAATGAACAAGGATCAATGATCATTGAAGAATGAACGATGAAGAATGAACAAGGATCAATGATCATTGAAGAATGAACGACGAAGAATGAACAAGGTTCAATGATCATTGAAGAATGAATAATAAAGAATGAACAAGGATCAATCATCAATGAACAATGAACAATGAAGAATGAACAAGCATCAATGAGCATTGTAGAATGAACGATGAAGAATGAACAAGGATCAATGATAGATAATGAATGAACGATGAAGAATGAACAAGGATCATTGAGCATTGTAGAACGAACGATGAAGAATGAACAAGGATCAATGATTATTGAAGAATGAACGATGAAGAATGAACAAGGATGATTGATCAATGAACAATGAACAATGAAGAATGAACAAGGATCAATGATCATTGAAGAATGAACGATGAAGAATGAACAAGGATCAATGATCAATGAACAATGAACGATGAAGAATGAACAAGGATCAACGAGCATTATAGAATTAATGATGAAAAATGAATAAGAATCAAAGATCAATAATGAATGAACGATGAAGAATGAACATGGATCAATGAGCATTGTAGAATGAACGATGAAGAATGAACAAGGAGCAATGATCATTGTAGAATGAACGATGAAGAATGAACAAGGATCAATGATCAATAATGAATGAATGATGAAGAATGAACAAGGATCATTGAGCATTGTAGAATGAACGATGTAGAATGAACAAGGATCAATGATTATTGAAGAATGAACGATGAAGAATGAACAAGGATCAATGATCAATGAACAATGAACGATGAAGAATGAACAAGGATCAATGAGCATTATAGAATGAACGATGAAAAATGAATAAGAATCAAAGATCAATAATGAATGAACGATGAAGAATGAACATGGATCAATGAGCATTGTAGAACGAACGATGAAGAATGAACAAGGATCAATGATCATTGAAGAATGAACGATGAAGAACGAACAAGGATCAATGATCATTAAAGAATGAACGACGAAGAATGAACAAGGTTCAATGATCATTGAAGAATGAACAATAAAGAATGAACAAGGATCAATTATCAATGAACAATGAACAATGAAGAATGAACAAGGATCAATGAGCATTGTAGAATGAACGATGAAGAATGAACAAGGATCAATGATCAATAATGAATGAACGATGAAGAATCAACAAGGATCATTGAGCATTGTAGAACGAACGATGAAGAATGAACAAGGATCAATGATCATTGAAGAATGAACGATGAAGAATGAACAAGGATCAATGAGCATTGTAGAATGAACGATGAAGAATGAACAAGGAGCAATGATCATTGTAGAATGAACGATGAAGAATGAACAAGGATCAATGATCAATAATAAATGAACAAGGATCAAAGAGCATTGTAGAATGAACGATGAAGAATGAACAAGGAGCAATGATCAATAATGAATGAATGATGAAGAATGAACAAGGATCAATGATCATTGAAGAATGAACGATGAAGAATGAACAAGGATCAATGATCAATAATAAATGAACGATGAAGAAGGAACAAGGATCATTGAGCATTGTAGAATGAACGATGCACAATGAACAAGGATCAATGATTATTGAAGAATGAAGGATGAAGAATGAACAAGGATCAATGATCATTGAAGAATGAACGACGAAGAATGAACAAGGTTCAATGATCATTGAAGAATGAACGATAAAGAGTGAACAAGGATCAATTATCAATGAACAATGAACGATGAAAAATGAACAAGGATCAATGAGCATTGTAGAACGAACGATGAAGAATGAACAAGGATCAATGATCATTGAAGAATGAACGATGAAGAATGAACAAGGATCAATGATCATTGAAGAATGAACGACGAAGAATGAACAAGGTTCAATGATCATTGAAGAATGAATAATAAAGAATGAACAAGGATCAATCATCAATGAACAATGAACAATGAAGAATGAACAAGCATCAATGAGCATTGTAGAATGAACGATGAAGAATGAACAAGGATCAATGATAGATAATGAATGAACGATGAAGAATGAACAAGGATCATTGAGCATTGTAGAACGAACGATGAAGAATGAACAAGGATCAATGATTATTGAAGAATGAACGATGAAGAATGAACAAGGATGATTGATCAATGAACAATGAACAATGAAGAATGAACAAGGATCAATGATCATTGAAGAATGAACGATGAAGAATGAACAAGGATCAATGATCAATGAACAATGAACGATGAAGAATGAACCAGGATCAACGAGCATTATAGAATGAATGATGAAAAATGAATAAGAATCAAAGATCAATAATGAATGAACGATGAAGAATGAACATGGATCAATGAGCATTGTAGAATGAACGATGAAGAATGAACAAGGAGCAATGATCATTGTAGAATGAACGATGAAGAATGAACAAGGATCAATGATCAATAATGAATGAATGATGAAGAATGAACAAGGATCATTGAGCATTGTAGAATGAACGATGTAGAATGAACAAGGATCAATGATTATTGAAGAATGAACGATGAAGAATGAACAAGGATCAATGATCAATGAACAATGAACGATGAAGAATGAACAAGGATCAATGAGCATTATAGAATGAACGATGAAAAATGAATAAGAATCAAAGATCAATAATGAATGAACGATGAAGAATGAACATGGATCAATGAGCATTGTAGAACGAACGATGAAGAATGAACAAGGATCAATGATCATTGAAGAATGAACGATGAAGAACGAACAAGGATCAATGATCATTAAAGAATGAACGACGAAGAATGAACAAGGTTCAATGATCATTGAAGAATGAACAATAAAGAATGAACAAGGATCAATTATCAATGAACAATGAACAATGAAGAATGAACAAGGATCAATGAGCATTGTAGAATGAACGATGAAGAATGAACAAGGATCAATGATCAATAATGAATGAACGATGAAGAATCAACAAGGATCATTGAGCATTGTAGAACGAACGATGAAGAATGAACAAGGATCAATGATCATTGAAGAATGAACGATGAAGAATGAACAAGGATCAATGAGCATTGTAGAATGAACGATGAAGAATGAACAAGGAGCAATGATCATTGTAGAATGAACGATGAAGAATGAACAAGGATCAATGATCAATAATAAATGAACAAGGATCAAAGAGCATTGTAGAATGAACGATGAAGAATGAACAAGGAGCAATGATCAATAATGAATGAATGATGAAGAATGAACAAGGATCAATGATCATTGAAGAATGAACGATGAAGAATGAACAAGGATCAATGATCAATAATAAATGAACGATGAAGAAGGAACAAGGATCATTGAGCATTGTAGAATGAACGATGCACAATGAACAAGGATCAATGATTATTGAAGAATGAAGGATGAAGAATGAACAAGGATCAATGATCATTGAAGAATGAACGACGAAGAATGAACAAGGTTCAATGATCATTGAAGAATGAACGATAAAGAGTGAACAAGGATCAATTATCAATGAACAATGAACGATGAAAAATGAACAAGGATCAATGAGCATTGTAGAACGAACGATGAAGAATGAACAAGGATCAATGATCATTGAAGAATGAACGATGAAGAATGAACAAGGATCAATGAGCATTGTAGAATGAACGATGAAGAATGAACAAGGAGCAATGATCATTGTAGAATGAACGATGAAGAATGAACAAGGATCAATGATCAATAATAAATGAACGATGAAGAATGAACAAGGATGAATGAGCATTGTAGAATGAACGATGAAGAATGAACAAGGATCAATGATCAATAATGAATGAACGATGAAGAATGAACATGGATCAATGAGCATTGTAGAATGAACAAGGAGCAATGATCATTGTAGAATGAACGATGAAGAATGAACAAGGATCAATGATCAATAATGAATGAACAATGAAGAATGAACAAGGATCAATGAGCATTGTAGAATGAACAAGGAGCAATGATCAATAATGAATAAATGATGAAGAATGAACAAGGATCAATGATCATTGAAGAATGAAAGATGAAGAATGAACAAGGATGATCATTGAAGAATGAACGACGAAGAATAAACAAGGTTCAATGTTCATTGAAGAATGAACAATAAAGAATGAACAAGGATAATTTATTAATGAACAATGAACAATGAAGAATGAACAAGGATCAATGAGCATTGTAGAATGAACGATGAAGAATGAACAAGGATCAATGATCAATAATGAATGAATTATGAAGAATGAACAAGGATCTTTGAGCATTGTAGAATGAACGATGTAGAATGAACAAGGATCAATGATTATTGAATAGAATGAACGATGAAAAATGATTAAGAATTAATGATCAATAATGAATGAACGATGAAGAATGAACATGGATCAATGAGCATTGTAGAATGAACGATGAAGAATGAACAAGGAGCAATAATCATTGTAGAATGAACGATGAAGAATGAACAAGGATCAATGATCAATAATGAATGAACAAGGATCAATGAGCATTGTAGAATGAACGATGAAGAATGAACAAGGAGCAATGATCAATAATGAATGAATGATGAAGAATGAACAAGGATCAATGATCATTGAAGAATGAACAATGAAGAATGAACAAGGATCAATGATCATTAAAGAATGAACGACGAAGAATGAACAAGGTTCAATGATCATTGAAGAATGAACAATAAAGAATGAACAAGGATCAATTATCAATGAACAATGAACAATGAAGAATGAACAAGGATCAATGAGCATTGTAGAATGAACGATGAAGAATGAACAAGGATCAATGATCAATAATGAATGAACGATGAAGAATCAACAAGGATCATTGAGCATTGTAGAACGAACGATGAAGAATGAACAAGGATCAATGATCATTGAAGAATGAACGATGAAGAATGAACAAGGATCAATGAGCATTGTAGAATGAACGATGAAAAATGAATAAGAATCAATGATCAATAATGAATGAACGATGAAGAATGAACATGGATCAATGAGCATTGTAGAATGAACGATGAAGAATGAACAAGGAGCAATGATCATTGTAGAATGAACGATGAAGAATAAACAAGGATCAATGATCAATAATAAATGAACAAGGATCAATGAGCATTGTAGAATGAACGATGAAGAATGAACAAGGAGTAATGATCAATAATGAATGAATGATGAAGAATGAACAAGGATCAATGATCATTGAAGAATGAACGATGAAGAATGAACAAGGATCAATGATCATTGAAGAATAAACGACGAAGAATGAACAAGGTTCAATGATCATTGAAGAATGAACAATAAAGAATGAACAAGGATCAATTATCAATGAACAATGAACAATGAAGAATGAACAAGGATCAATGAGCATTGTAGAATGAACGATGAAGAATGAACAAGGATCAATGATCAATAATGAAAGAACGATGAAGAATCAACAAGGATCATTGAGCATTGTAGAACGAACGATGAAGAATGAACAAGGATCAATGATCATTGAAGAATGAACGATGAAGAATGAACAAGGATCAATGATCATTGAAGAATGAACGACGAAGAATGAACAAGGTTCAATGATCATTGAAGAATGAACAATAAAGAATGAACAAGGATCAATCATCAATGAACAATGAACAATGAAGAATGAACAAGCATCAATGAGCATTGTAGAATGAACGATGAAGAATGAACAAGGATCAATGATCAATAATGAATGAACGATGAAGAATCAACAAGGATCATTGAGCATTGTAGAACGAACGATGAAGAATGAACAAGGATCAATGATCATTGAAGAATGAACGATGAAGAATGAACAAGGATCAATGAGCATTGTAGAATGAACGATGAAAAATGAATAAGAATCAATGATCAATAATGAATGAACGATGAAGAATGAACATGGATCAATGAGCATTGTAGAATGAACGATGAAGAATGAACAAGGAGCAATGATCATTGTAGAATGAACGATGAAGAATGAACAAGGATCAATGATCAATAATAAATGAACAAGGATCAATGAGCATTGTAGAATGAACGATGAAGAATGAACAAGGAGTAATGATCAATAATGAATGAATGATGAAGAATGAACAAGGATCAATGATCATTGAAGAATGAACGATGAAGAATGAACAAGGATCAATGATCATTGAAGAATGAACGACGAAGAATGAACAAGGTTCAATGATCATTGAAGAATGAACAATAAAGAATGAACAAGGATCAATTATCAATGAACAATGAACAATGAAGAATGAACAAGGATCAATGAGCATTGTAGAATGAACGATGAAGAATGAACAAGGATCAATGATCAATAATGAAAGAACGATGAAGAATCAACAAGGATCATTGAGCATTGTAGAACGAACGATGAAGAATGAACAAGGATCAATGATCATTGAAGAATGAACGATGAAGAATGAACAAGGATCAATGATCATTGAAGAATGAACGACGAAGAATGAACAAGGTTCAATGATCATTGAAGAATGAACAATAAAGAATGAACAAGGATCAATCATCAATGAACAATGAACAATGAAGAATGAACAAGCATCAATGAGCATTGTAGAATGAACGATGAAGAATGAACAAGGATCAATGATAGATAATGAATGAACGATGAAGAATGAACAAGGATCATTGAGCATTGTAGAACGAACGATGAAGAATGAACAAGGATCAATGATTATTGAAGAATGAACGATGAAGAATGAACAAGGATGATTGATCAATGAACAATGAACAATGAAGAATGAACAAGGATCAATGATCATTGAAGAATGAACGATGAAGAATGAACAAGGATCAATGATCAATGAACAATGAACGATGAAGAATGAACAAGGATCAATGAGCATTATAGAATGAATGATGAAAAATGAATAAGAATCAAAGATCAATAATGAATGAACGATGAAGAATGAACATGGATCAATGAGCATTGTAGAATGAACGATGAAGAATGAACAAGGAGCAATGATCATTGTAGAATGAACGATGAAGAATGAACAAGGATCAATGATCAATAATGAATGAATGATGAAGAATGAACAAGGATCATTGAGCATTGTAGAATGAACGATGTAGAATGAACAAGGATCAATGATTATTGAAGAATGAACGATGAAGAATGAACAAGGATCAATGATCAATGAACAATGAACGATGAAGAATGAACAAGGATCAATGAGCATTATAGAATGAACGATGAAAAATGAATAAGAATCAAAGATCAATAATGAATGAACGATGAAGAATGAACATGGATCAATGAGCATTGTAGAACGAACGATGAAGAATGAACAAGGATCAATGATCATTGAAGAATGAACGATGAAGAACGAACAAGGATCAATGATCATTAAAGAATGAACGACGAAGAATGAACAAGGTTCAATGATCATTGAAGAATGAACAATAAAGAATGAACAAGGATCAATTATCAATGAACAATGAACAATGAAGAATGAACAAGGATCAATGAGCATTGTAGAATGAACGATGAAGAATGAACAAGGATCAATGATCAATAATGAATGAACGATGAAGAATCAACAAGGATCATTGAGCATTGTAGAACGAACGATGAAGAATGAACAAGGATCAATGATCATTGAAGAATGAACGATGAAGAATGAACAAGGATCAATGAGCATTGTAGAATGAACGATGAAAAATGAATAAGAATCAATGATCAATAATGAATGAACGATGAAGAATGAACATGGATCAATGAGCATTGTAGAATGAACGATGAAGAATGAACAAGGAGCAATGATCATTGTAGAATGAACGATGAAGAATGAACAAGGATCAATGATCAATAATAAATGAACAAGGATCAATGAGCATTGTAGAATGAACGATGAAGAATGAACAAGGAGCAATGATCAATAATGAATGAATGATGAAGAATGAACAAGGATCAATGATCATTGAAGAATGAACGATGAAGAATGAACAAGGATCAATGATCATTGAAGAATGAACGACGAAGAATGAACAAGGTTCAATGATCATTGAAGAATGAACAATAAAGAATGAACAAGGATCAATTATCAATGAACAATGAACAATGAAGAATGAACAAGGTTCAATGATCATTGAAGAATGAACGATTAAGAATGAACAAGGATCAATTATCAATGAACAATGAACGATGAAGAATGAACAAGGATCAATGATCAATAATGAATGAACGATGAAGAATGAACAAGGATCATTGAGCATTGTAGAATGAACGATGTAGAATGAACAAGGATCAATGATTATTGAAGAATGAACGATGAAGAATGAACAAGGATCAATGATCAATGAACAATGAACGATGAAGAATGAACAAGGATCAATGAGCATTATAGAATGAACGATGAAAAATGAATAAGAATCAAAGATCAATAATGAATGAACGATGAAGAATGAACATGGATCAACGAGCATTGTAGAACGAACGATGAAGAATGAACAAGGATCAATGATCATTGAAGAATGAACGATGAAGAATGAACAAGGATCAATGAGCATTGCAGAATGAACGATGAAAAATGAATAAGAATCAATGATCAATAATGAATGAACGATGAAGAATGAACATGGATCAATGAGCATTGTAGAATGAACGATGAAGAATGAACAAGGAGCAATAATCATTGTAGAATGAACGATGAAGAATGAACAAGGATCAATGATCAATAATGAATGAACAAGGATCAATGAGCATTGTAGAATGAACGATGAAGAATGAACAAGGAGCAATAATCAATAATGAATGAATGATGAAGAATGAACAAGGATCAATGATCATTGAAGAATGAACGATGAAGAATGAACAAGGATCAATGATCATTGAAGAATGAACGACGAAGAATGAACAAGGTTCAATGATCATTGAAGAATGAACAATAAAGAATGAACAAGATCAATTATCAATGAACAATGAACAATGAAGAATGAACAAGGATCAATGAGCATTGTAGAATGAACGATGAAGAATGAACAAGGATCAATGATCAATAATGAATGAACGATGAAGAATGAACAAGGATCATTGAGCATTGTAGAATGAACGATGTAGAATGAACAAGGATCAATGATTATTGAAGAATGAACGATGAAGAATGAACAAGGATCATTGATCATTGAAAAATGAACAACGAAGAATGAACAAGGTTCAATGATCATTGAAGAATGAACGATAAAGAGTGAACAAGGATCAATTATCAATGAACAATGAACGATGAAGAATGAACAAGGATCAATGAGCATTGTAGAATGAACGATGAAGAATGAACAAGGATCAATGATCATTGAAGAATGAACGATGAAGAATGAACAAGGATCGATGATCAATGAACAATGAACGATGAAGAATGAACAAGGATCAATGAGCATTATAGAATGAACGATGAAAAATGAATAAGAATCAAAGATCAATAATGAATGAACGATGAAGAATGAACATGGATCAACGAGCATTGTAGAACGAACGATGAAGAATGAACAAGGATCAATGATCATTGAAGAATGAACGATGATGAATGAACAAGGATCAATGATCATTGAAGAATGAACGACGAAGAATGAACAAGGTTCAATGATCATTGAAGAATGAACAATAAAGAATGAACAAGGATCAATTATCAATGAACAATGAACAATGAAGAATGAACAAGGATCAATGAGCATTGTAGAATGAACGATGAAAAATGAATAAGAATCAATGATCAATAATGAATGAACGATGAAGAATGAACATGGATCAATGAGCATTGTAGAATGAACGATGAAGAATGAACAAGGAGCAATGATCATTGTAGAATGAACGATGAAGAATGAACAAGGATCAATGATCAATAATGAATGAACAAGGATCAATGAGCATTGTAGAATGAACGATGAAGAATGAACAAGGAGCAATGATCAATAATGAATGAATGATGAAGAATGAACAAGGATCAATGATCATTGAAGAATGAACGATGAAGAATGAACAAGGATCAATGATCAATGAAGAATGGACGACGAAGAATGAACAAGGTTCAATGATCATTGAAGAATGAACAATAAAGAATGAACAAGGATCAATTATCAATGAACAATGAACAATGAAGAATGAACAAGGATCAATGAGCATTGTAGAATGAACGATGAAGAATGAACAAGGATCAATGATCAATAATGAATGAACGATGAAGAATGAACAAGGATCATTGAGCATTCTAGAATGAACGATGTAGAATGAACAAGGATCAATGATTATTGAAGAATGAACGATGAAGAATGAACAAGGATCAATGATCATTGAAAAATGAACAACGAAGAATGAACAAGGTTCAATGATCATTGAAGAATGAACGATAAAGAGTGAACAAGGATCAATTATCAATGAACAATGAACGATGAAAAATGAACAAGGATCAATGAGCATTGTAGAATGAACGATGAAGAATGAACAAGGATCAATGATCATTGAACAATGAACGATGAAGAATGAAAAAGGATCAATGATCAATAATGAATGAACAATGAAGAATGAACAAGGATCAATGAGCATTGAAGAATGAATGATGAAGAATGAACATGGAGCAATGATCAATAATGAATGAATGATGAAGAATGAACAAGGATCAATGATCATTGAAGAATGAACGATGAAGAATGACCAAGGATCAATGATCATTGAAGAATGAACGACGAAGAATGAACAAGGTTCAATGATCATTGAATAATGAACGATTAAGAATGAACAAGGATCAATTATCAATGAACAATGAACGATGAAGAATGAACAAGGATCAATGAGCATTGTAGAATGAACGATGAAGAATGAACAAGGATCAATGATCAATAATAAATGAACGATGAAGAAGGAACAAGGATCATTGAGCATTGTAGAATGAACGATGAAGAATGAACAAGGATCAATGATCAATAATGAATGAACGATGAAGAATGAACATGGATCAATGAGCATTGTAGAATGAACAAGGAGCAATGATCATTGTAGAATGAACGATGAAGAATGAACAAGGATCAATGATCATTGAAGAATGAACGATGAAGAATGAACAAGGATCAATGAGCATTGTAGAATGAACGATGAAGAATGAACAAGGAGCAATGATCATTGTAGAATGAACGATGAAGAATGAACAAGGATCAATGATCAATAATGAATGAACGATGAAGAATGAACAAGGATGAATGAGCATTGTAGAATGAACGATGAAGAATGAACAAGGATCAATGATCAATAATGAATGAACGATGAAGAATGAACATGGATCAATGAGCATTGTAGAATGAACAAGGAGCAATGATCATTGTAGAATGAACGATGAAGAATGAACAAGGATCAATGATCAATAATGAATGAACAATGAAGAATGAACAAGGATCAATGAGCATTGTAGAATGAACAAGGAGCAATGATCAATAATGAATAAATGATGAAGAATGAACAAGGATCAATGATCATTGAAGAATGAAAGATGAAGAATGAACAAGGATGATCATTGAAGAATGAACGACGAAGAATAAACAAGGTTCAATGTTCATTGAAGAATGAACAATAAAGAATGAACAAGGATAATTTATTAATGAACAATGAACAATGAAGAATGAACAAGGATCAATGAGCATTGTAGAATGAACGATGAAGAATGAACAAGGATCAATGATCATTGAAGAATGAACGATGAAGAATGAACAAGGATCAATGAGCATTGTAGAATGAACGATGAAGAATGAACAAGGAGCAATGATCATTGTAGAATGAACGATGAAGAATGAACAAGGATCAATGATCAATAATAAATGAACAAGGATCAATGAGCATTGTAGAATGAACGATGAAGAATGAACAAGGAGCAATGATCAATAATGAATGAATGATGAAGAATGAACAAGGATCAATGATCATTGAAGAATGAACGATGAAGAATGAACAAGGATCAATGATCAATAATAAATGAACGATGAAGAAGGAACAAGGATCATTGAGCATTGTAGAATGAACGATGCACAATGAACAAGGATCAATGATTATTGAAGAATGAAGGATGAAGAATGAACAAGGATCAATGATCATTGAAGAATGAACGACGAAGAATGAACAAGGTTCAATGATCATTGAAGAATGAACGATAAAGAGTGAACAAGGATCAATTATCAATGAACAATGAACGATGAAAAATGAACAAGGATCAATGAGCATTGTAGAACGAACGATGAAGAATGAACAAGGATCAATGATCATTGAAGAATGAACGATGAAGAATGAACAAGGATCAATGAGCATTGTAGAATGAACGATGAAGAATGAACAAGGAGCAATGATCATTGTAGAATGAACGATGAAGAATGAACAAGGATCAATGATCAATAATAAATGAACGATGAAGAATGAACAAGGATGAATGAGCATTGTAGAATGAACGATGAAGAATGAACAAGGATCAATGATCAATAATGAATGAACGATGAAGAATGAACATGGATCAATGAGCATTGTAGAATGAACAAGGAGCAATGATCATTGTAGAATGAACGATGAAGAATGAACAAGGATCAATGATCAATAATGAATGAACAATGAAGAATGAACAAGGATCAATGAGCATTGTAGAATGAACAAGGAGCAATGATCAATAATGAATAAATGATGAAGAATGAACAAGGATCAATGATCATTGAAGAATGAAAGATGAAGAATGAACAAGGATGATCATTGAAGAATGAACGACGAAGAATAAACAAGGTTCAATGTTCATTGAAGAATGAACAATAAAGAATGAACAAGGATAATTTATTAATGAACAATGAACAATGAAGAATGAACAAGGATCAATGAGCATTGTAGAATGAACGATGAAGAATGAACAAGGATCAATGATCAATAATGAATGAATGATGAAGAATGAACAAGGATCTTTGAGCATTGTAGAATGAACGATGTAGAATGAACAAGGATCAATGATTATTGAATAGAATGAACGATGAAAAATGATTAAGAATTAATGATCAATAATGAATGAACGATGAAGAATGAACATGGATCAATGAGCATTGTAGAATGAACGATGAAGAATGAACAAGGAGCAATAATCATTGTAGAATGAACGATGAAGAATGAACAAGGATCAATGATCAATAATGAATGAACAAGGATCAATGAGCATTGTAGAATGAACGATGAAGAATGAACAAGGAGCAATGATCAATAATGAATGAATGATGAAGAATGAACAAGGATCAATGATCATTGAAGAATGAACAATGAAGAATGAACAAGGATCAATGATCATTAAAGAATGAACGACGAAGAATGAACAAGGTTCAATGATCATTGAAGAATGAACAATAAAGAATGAACAAGGATCAATTATCAATGAACAATGAACAATGAAGAATGAACAAGGATCAATGAGCATTGTAGAATGAACGATGAAGAATGAACAAGGATCAATGATCAATAATGAATGAACGATGAAGAATCAACAAGGATCATTGAGCATTGTAGAACGAACGATGAAGAATGAACAAGGATCAATGATCATTGAAGAATGAACGATGAAGAATGAACAAGGATCAATGAGCATTGTAGAATGAACGATGAAAAATGAATAAGAATCAATGATCAATAATGAATGAACGATGAAGAATGAACATGGATCAATGAGCATTGTAGAATGAACGATGAAGAATGAACAAGGAGCAATGATCATTGTAGAATGAACGATGAAGAATGAACAAGGATCAATGATCAATAATAAATGAACAAGGATCAATGAGCATTGTAGAATGAACGATGAAGAATGAACAAGGAGTAATGATCAATAATGAATGAATGATGAAGAATGAACAAGGATCAATGATCATTGAAGAATGAACGATGAAGAATGAACAAGGATCAATGATCATTGAAGAATGAACGACGAAGAATGAACAAGGTTCAATGATCATTGAAGAATGAACAATAAAGAATGAACAAGGATCAATTATCAATGAACAATGAACAATGAAGAATGAACAAGGATCAATGAGCATTGTAGAATGAACGATGAAGAATGAACAAGGATCAATGATCAATAATGAAAGAACGATGAAGAATCAACAAGGATCATTGAGCATTGTAGAACGAACGATGAAGAATGAACAAGGATCAATGATCATTGAAGAATGAACGATGAAGAATGAACAAGGATCAATGATCATTGAAGAATGAACGACGAAGAATGAACAAGGTTCAATGATCATTGAAGAATGAACAATAAAGAATGAACAAGGATCAATCATCAATGAACAATGAACAATGAAGAATGAACAAGCATCAATGAGCATTGTAGAATGAACGATGAAGAATGAACAAGGATCAATGATCAATAATGAATGAACGATGAAGAATCAACAAGGATCATTGAGCATTGTAGAACGAACGATGAAGAATGAACAAGGATCAATGATCATTGAAGAATGAACGATGAAGAATGAACAAGGATCAATGAGCATTGTAGAATGAACGATGAAAAATGAATAAGAATCAATGATCAATAATGAATGAACGATGAAGAATGAACATGGATCAATGAGCATTGTAGAATGAACGATGAAGAATGAACAAGGAGCAATGATCATTGTAGAATGAACGATGAAGAATGAACAAGGATCAATGATCAATAATAATTGAACAAGGATCAATGAGCATTGTAGAATGAACGATGAAGAATGAACAAGGAGTAATGATCAATAATGAATGAATGATGAAGAATGAACAAGGATCAATGATCATTGAAGAATGAACGATGAAGAATGAACAAGGATCAATGATCATTGAAGAATGAACGACGAAGAATGAACAAGGTTCAATGATCATTGAAGAATGAACAATAAAGAATGAACAAGGATCAATTATCAATGAACAATGAACAATGAAGAATGAACAAGGATCAATGAGCATTGTAGAATGAACGATGAAGAATGAACAAGGATCAATGATCAATAATGAAAGAACGATGAAGAATCAACAAGGATCATTGAGCATTGTAGAACGAACGATGAAGAATGAACAAGGATCAATGATCATTGAAGAATGAACGATGAAGAATGAACAAGGATCAATGATCATTGAAGAATGAACGACGAAGAATGAACAAGGTTCAATGATCATTGAAGAATGAACAATAAAGAATGAACAAGGATCAATCATCAATGAACAATGAACAATGAAGAATGAACAAGCATCAATGAGCATTGTAGAATGAACGATGAAGAATGAACAAGGATCAATGATAGATAATGAATGAACGATGAAGAATGAACAAGGATCATTGAGCATTGTAGAACGAACGATGAAGAATGAACAAGGATCAATGATTATTGAAGAATGAACGATGAAGAATGAACAAGGATGATTGATCAATGAACAATGAACAATGAAGAATGAAGAATGAACAAGGATCAATGATCATTGAAGAATGAACGATGAAGAATGAACAAGGATCAATGATCAATGAACAATGAACGATGAAGAATGAACAAGGATCAATGAGCATTATAGAATGAATGATGAAAAATGAATAAGAATCAAAGATCAATAATGAATGAACGATGAAGAATGAACATGGATCAATGAGCATTGTAGAATGAACGATGAAGAATGAACAAGGAGCAATGATCATTGTAGAATGAACGATGAAGAATGAACAAGGATCAATGATCAATAATGAATGAATGATGAAGAATGAACAAGGATCATTGAGCATTGTAGAATGAACGATGTAGAATGAACAAGGATCAATGATTATTGAAGAATGAACGATGAAGAATGAACAAGGATCAATGATCAATGAACAATGAACGATGAAGAATGAACAAGGATCAATGAGCATTATAGAATGAACGATGAAAAATGAATAAGAATCAAAGATCAATAATGAATGAACGATGAAGAATGAACATGGATCAATGAGCATTGTAAAACGAACGATGAAGAATGAACAAGGATCAATGATCATTGAAGAATGAACGATGAAGAACGAACAAGGATCAATGATCATTAAAGAATGAACGACGAAGAATGAACAAGGTTCAATGATCATTGAAGAATGAACAATAAAGAATGAACAAGGATCAATTATCAATGAACAATGAACAATGAAGAATGAACAAGGATCAATGAGCATTGTAGAATGAACGATGAAGAATGAACAAGGATCAATGATCAATAATGAATGAACGATGAAGAATCAACAAGGATCATTGAGCATTGTAGAACGAACGATGAAGAATGAACAAGGATCAATGATCATTGAAGAATGAACGATGAAGAATGAACAAGGATCAATGAGCATTGTAGAATGAACGATGAAAAATGAATAAGAATCAATGATCAATAATGAATGAACGATGAAGAATGAACATGGATCAATGAGCATTGTAGAATGAACGATGAAGAATGAACAAGGAGCAATGATCATTGTAGAATGAACGATGAAGAATGAACAAGGATCAATGATCAATAATAAATGAACAAGGATCAATGAGCATTGTAGAATGAACGATGAAGAATGAACAAGGAGCAATGATCAATAATGAATGAATGATGAAGAATGAACAAGGATCAATGATCATTGAAGAATGAACGATGAAGAATGAACAAGGATCAATGATCATTGAAGAATGAACGACGAAGAATGAACAAGGTTCAATGATCATTGAAGAATGAACAATAAAGAATGAACAAGGATCAATTATCAATGAACAATGAACAATGAAGAATGAACAAGGTTCAATGATCATTGAAGAATGAACGATTAAGAATGAACAAGGATCAATTATCAATGAACAATGAACGATGAAGAATGAACAAGGATCAATGATCAATAATGAATGAACGATGAAGAATGAACAAGGATCATTGAGCATTGTAGAATGAACGATGTAGAATGAACAAGGATCAATGATTATTGAAGAATGAACGATGAAGAATGAACAAGGATCAATGATCAATGAACAATGAACGATGAAGAATGAACAAGGATCAATGAGCATTATAGAATGAACGATGAAAAATGAATAAGAATCAAAGATCAATAATGAATGAACGATGAAGAATGAACATGGATCAACGAGCATTGTAGAACGAACGATGAAGAATGAACAAGGATCAATGATCATTGAAGAATTAACGATTAAGAATGAACAAGGATCAATGAGCATTGCAGAATGAACGATGAAAAATGAATAAGAATCAATGATCAATAATGAATGAACGATGAAGAATGAACATGGATCAATGAGCATTGTAGAATGAACGATGAAGAATGAACAAGGAGCAATAATCATTGTAGAATGAACGATGAAGAATGAACAAGGATCAATGATCAATAATGAATGAACAAGGATCAATGAGCATTGTAGAATGAACGATGAAGAATGAACAAGGAGCAATAATCAATAATGAATGAATGATGAAGAATGAACAAGGATCAATGATCATTGAAGAATGAACGATGAAGAATGAACAAGGATCAATGATCATTGAAGAATGAACGACGAAGAATGAACAAGGTTCAATGATCATTGAAGAATGAACAATAAAGAATGAACAAGATCAATTATCAATGAACAATGAACAATGAAGAATGAACAAGGATCAATGAGCATTGTAGAATGAACGATGAAGAATGAACAAGGATCAATGATCAATAATGAATGAACGATGAAGAATGAACAAGGATCATTGAGCATTGTAGAATGAACGATGTAGAATGAACAAGGATCAATGATTATTGAAGAATGAACGATGAAGAATGAACAAGGATCAATGATCATTGAAAAATGAACAACGAAGAATGAACAAGGTTCAATGATCATTGAAGAATGAACGATAAAGAGTGAACAAGGATCAATTATCAATGAACAATGAACGATGAAGAATGAACAAGGATCAATGAGCATTGTAGAATGAACGATGAAGAATGAACAAGGATCAATGATCATTGAAGAATGAACGATGAAGAATGAACAAGGATCGATGATCAATGAACAATGAACGATGAAGAATGAACAAGGATCAATGAGCATTATAGAATGAACGATGAAAAATGAATAAGAATCAAAGATCAATAATGAATGAACGATGAAGAATGAACATGGATCAACGAGCATTGTAGAACGAACGATGAAGAATGAACAAGGATCAATGATCATTGAAGAATGAACGATGATGAATGAACAAGGATCAATGATCATTGAAGAATGAACGACGAAGAATGAACAAGGTTCAATGATCATTGAAGAATGAACAATAAAGAATGAACAAGGATCAATTATCAATGAACAATGAACAATGAAGAATGAACAAGGATCAATGAGCATTGTAGAATGAACGATGAAGAATGAACAAGGATCAATGATAGATAATGAATGAACGATGAAGAATGAACAAGGATCATTGAGCATTGTAGAACGAACGATGAAGAATGAACAAGGATCAATGATCATTGAAGAATGAACGATGAAGAATGAACAAGGATCAATGAGCATTGTAGAATGAACGATGAAAAATGAATAAGAATCAATGATCAATAATGAATGAACGATGAAGAATGAACATGGATCAATGAGCATTGTAGAATGAACGATGAAGAATGAACAAGGAGCAATGATCATTGTAGAATGAACGATGAAGAATGAACAAGGATCAATGATCAATAATGAATGAACAAGGATCAATGAGCATTGTAGAATGAACGATGAAGAATGAACAAGGAGCAATGATCAATAATGAATGAATGATGAAGAATGAACAAGGATCAATGATCATTGAAGAATGAACGATGAAGAATGAACAAGGATCAATGATCATTGAAGAATGGACGACGAAGAATGAACAAGGTTCAATGATCATTGAAGAATGAACAATAAAGAATGAACAAGGATCAATTATCAATGAACAATGAACAATGAAGAATGAACAAGGATCAATGAGCATTGTAGAATGAACGATGAAGAATGAACAAGGATCAATGATCAATAATGAATGAACGATGAAGAATGAACAAGGATCATTGAGCATTCTAGAATGAACGATGTAGAATGAACAAGGATCAATGATTATTGAAGAATGAACGATGAAGAATGAACAAGGATCAATGATCATTGAAAAATGAACAACGAAGAATGAACAAGGTTCAATGATCATTGAAGAATGAACGATAAAGAGTGAACAAGGATCAATTATCAATGAACAATGAACGATGAAAAATGAACAAGGATCAATGAGCATTGTAGAATGAACGATGAAGAATGAACAAGGATCAATGATCATTGAAGAATGAACGATGAAGAATGAACAAGGATCAATGATCAATAATGAATGAACAATGAAGAATGAACAAGGATCAATGAGCATTGAAGAATGAATGATGAAGAATGAACATGGAGCAATGATCAATAATGAATGAATGATGAAGAATGAACAAGGATCAATGATCATTGAAGAATGAACGATGAAGAATGACCAAGGATCAATGATCATTGAAGAATGAACGACGAAGAATGAACAAGGTTCAATGATCATTGAATAATGAACGATTAAGAATGAACAAGGATCAATTATCAATGAACAATGAACGATGAAGAATGAACAAGGATCAATGAGCATTGTAGAATGAACGATGAAGAATGAACAAGGATCAATGATCAATAATAAATGAACGATGAAGAAGGAACAAGGATCATTGAGCATTGTAGAATGAACGATGCACAATGAACAAGGATCAATGATTATTGAAGAATGAAGGATGAACAATGAACAAGGATCAATGATCATTGAAGAATGAACGACGAAGAATGAACAAGGTTCAATGATCATTGAAGAATGAACGATAAAGAGTGAACAAGGATCAATGAGCATTGTAGAATGAACGATGAAGAATGAACAAGGAGCAATGATCATTGTAGAATGAACGATGAAGAATGAACAAGGATCAATGATCAATAATGAATGAACGATGAAGAATGAACAAGGATGAATGAGCATTGTAGAATGAACGATGAAGAATGAACAAGGATCAATGATCAATAATGAATGAACGATGAAGAATGAACATGGATCAATGAGCATTGTAGAATGAACAAGGAGCAATGATCATTGTAGAATGAACGATGAAGAATGAACAAGGATCAATGATCATTGAAGAATGAACGATGAAGAATGAACAAGGATCAATGAGCATTGTAGAATGAACGATGAAGAATGAACAAGGAGCAATGATCATTGTAGAATGAACGATGAAGAATGAACAAGGATCAATGATCAATAATGAATGAACGATGAAGAATGAACAAGGATGAATGAGCATTGTAGAATGAACGATGAAGAATGAACAAGGATCAATGATCAATAAAGAATGAACGATGAAGAATGAACATGGATCAATGAGCATTGTAGAATGAACAAGGAGCAATGATCATTGTAGAATGAACGATGAAGAATGAACAAGGATCAATGATCAATAATGAATGAACAATGAAGAATGAACAAGGATCAATGAGCATTGTAGAATGAACAAGGAGCAATGATCAATAATGAATAAATGATGAAGAATGAACAAGGATCAATGATCATTGAAGAATGAAAGATGAAGAATGAACAAGGATGATCATTGAAGAATGAACGACGAAGAATAAACAAGGTTCAATGTTCATTGAAGAATGAACAATAAAGAATGAACAAGGATAATTTATTAATGAACAATGAACAATGAAGAATGAACAAGGATCAATGAGCATTGTAGAATGAACGATGAAGAATGAACAAGGATCAATGATCAATAATGAATGAATGATGAAGAATGAACAAGGATCAATGATTATTGAATAGAATGAACGATGAAAAATGATTAAGAATTAATGATCAATAATGAATGAACGATGAAGAATGAACATGGATCAATGAGCATTGTAGAATGAACGATGAAGAATGAACAAGGAGCAATAATCATTGTAGAATGAACGATGAAGAATGAACAAGGATCAATGATCAATAATGAATGAACAAGGATCAATGAGCATTGTAGAATGAACGATGAAGAATGAACAAGGAGCAATGATCAATAATGAATGAATGATGAAGAATGAACAAGGATCAATGATAATTGAAGAATGAACAATGAAGAATGAACAAGGATCAATGATCATTAAAGAATGAACGACGAAGAATGAACAAGGTTCAATGATCATTGAAGAATGAACAATAAAGAATGAACAAGGATCAATTATCAATGAACAATGAACAATGAAGAATGAACAAGGATCAATGAGCATTGTAGAATGAACGATGAAGAATGAACAAGGATTAATGATCAATAATGAATGAACGATGAAGAATCAACAAGGATCATTGAGCATTGTAGAACGAACGATGAAGAATGAACAAGGATCAATGATCATTGAAGAATGAACGATGAAGAATGAACAAGGATCAATGAGCATTTTAGAATGAACGATGAAAAATGAATAAGAATCAATGATCAATAATGAATGAACGATGAAGAATGAACATGGATCAATGAGCATTGTAGAATGAACGATGAAGAATGAACAAGGAGCAATGATCATTGTAGAATGAACGATGAAGAATGAACAAGGATCAATGATCAATAATAAATGAACAAGGATCAATGAGCATTGTAGAATGAACGATGAAGAATGAACAAGGAGTAATGATCAATAATGAATGAATGATGAAGAATGAACAAGGATCAATGATCATTGAAGAATGAACGATGAAGAATTAACAAGGATCAATGATCATTGAAGAATGAACGACGAAGAATGAACAAGGTTCAATGATCATTGAAGAATGAACAATAAAGAATGAACAAGGATCAATTATCAATGAACAATGAACAATGAAGAATGAACAAGGATCAATGAGCATTGTAGAATGAACGATGAAGAATGAACAAGGATAAATGATCAATAATGAATGAACGATGAAGAATCAACAAGGATCATTGAGCATTGTAGAACGAACGATGAAGAATGAACAAGGATCAATGATCATTGAAGAATGAACGATGAAGAATGAACAAGGATCAATGATCATTGAAGAATGAACGACGAAGAATGAACAAGGTTTAATGATCATTGAAGAATGAACAATAAAGAATGAACAAGGATCAATCATCAATGAACAATGAACAATGAAGAATGAACAAGCATCAATGAGCATTGTAGAATGAACGATGAAGAATGAACAAGGATCAATGATAGATAATGAATGAACGATGAAGAATGAACAAGGATCATTGAGCATTGTAGAACGAACGATGAAGAATGAACAAGGATCAATGATTATTGAAGAATGAACAAGGATGATTGATCAATGAACAATGAACAATGAAGAATGAACAAGGATCAATGATCATTGAAGAATGAACGATGAAGAATGAACAAGGATCAATGATCAATGAACAATGAACGATGAAGAATGAACAAGGATCAATGAGCATTGTAGAATGAACGATGAAGAATGAACATGGATCAATGAGCATTGTAGAATGAACGATGAAGAATGAACAAGGAGCAATGATCATTGTAGAATGAACGATGAAGAATGAACAAGGATCAATGATCAATAATGAATTAATGATGAAGAATGAACAAGGATCATAGAGCATCGTAGAATGAACGATGTAGAATGAACAAGGATCAATGATTATTGAAGAATGAACGATGAAGAATGAACAAGGATCAATGATCAATGAACAATGAACGATGAAGAATGAACAAGGATCAATGAGCATTATAGAATGAACGATGAAAAATGAATAAGAATCAAAGATCAATAATGAATGAACGATGAAGAATGAACATGGATCAATGAGCATTGTAGAACGAACGATGAAGAATGAACAAGGATCAATGATCATTGAAGAATGAACGATGAAGAATGAACAAGGATCAATGAGCATTGTAGAATGAACGATGAAAAATGAATAAGAATCAATGATCAATAATGAATGAACGATGAAGAATGAACATGGATCAATGAGCATTGTAGAATGAACGATGAAGAATGAACAAGGAGCAATAATCATTGTAGAATGAACGATGAAGAATGAACAAGGATCAATGATCAATAATGAATGAACAAGGATCAATGAGCATTGTAGAATGAACGATGAAGAATGAACAAGGAGCAATGATCAATAATGAATGAATGATGAAGAATGAACAAGGATCAATGATCATTGAAGAATGAACGATGAAGAATGAACAAGGATCAATGAGCATTGTAGAATGAACGACGAAGAATGAACAAGGTTCAATGATCATTGAAGAATGAACAATAAAGAATGAACAAGGATCAATGAGCATTGTAGAATGAACGATGAAGAATGAACATGGATCAATGAGCATTGTAGAATGAACGATGAAGAATGAACAAGGAGCAATGATCATTGTAGAATGAACGATGAAGAATGAACAAGGATCAATGATCAATAATGAATGAATGACGAAGAATGAACAAGGATCATTGAGCATTGTAGAATGAACGATGTAGAATGAACAAGGATCAATGATTATTGAAGAATGAACGATGAAGAATGAACAAGGATCAATGATCAATGAACAATGAACGATGAAGAATGAACAAGGATCAATGAGCATTATAGAATGAACGATGAAAAATGAATAAGAATCAAAGATCAATAATGAATGAACGATGAAGAATGAACATGGATCAATGAGCATTGTAGAACGAACGATGAAGAATGAACAAGGATCAATGATCATTGAAGAATGAACGATGAAGAACGAACAAGGATCAATGATCATTAAAGAATGAACGACGAAGAATGAACAAGGTTCAATGATCATTGAAGAATGAACAATAAAGAATGAACAAGGATCAATTATCAATGAACAATGAACAATGAAGAATGAACAAGGATCAATGAGCATTGTAGAATGAACGATGAAGAATGAACAAGGATCAATGATCAATAATGAATGAACGATGAAGAATCAACAAGGATCATTGAGCATTGTAGAACGAACGATGAAGAATGAACAAGGATCAATGATCATTGAAGAATGAACGATGAAGAATGAACAAGGATCAATGAGCATTGTAGAATGAACGATGAAAAATGAATAAGAATCAATGATCAATAATGAATGAACGATGAAGAATGAACATGGATCAATGAGCATTGTAGAATGAACGATGAAGAATGAACAAGGAGCAATGATCATTGTAGAATGAACGATGAAGAATGAACAAGGATCAATGATCAATAATAAATGAACAAGGATCAATGAGCATTGTAGAATGAACGATGAAGAATGAACAAGGAGCAATGATCAATAATGAATGAATGATGAAGAATGAACAAGGATCAATGATCATTGAAGAATGAACGATGAAGAATGAACAAGGATCAATGATCATTGAAGAATGAACGACGAAGAATGAACAAGGTTCAATGATCATTGAAGAATGAACAATAAAGAATGAACAAGGATCAATTATCAATGAACAATGAACAATGAAGAATGAACAAGGTTCAATGATCATTGAAGAATGAACGATTAAGAATGAACAAGGATCAATTATCAATGAACAATGAACGATGAAGAATGAACAAGGATCAATGATCAATAATGAATGAACGATGAAGAATGAACAAGGATCATTGAGCATTGTAGAATGAACGATGTAGAATGAACAAGGATCAATGATTATTGAAGAATGAACGATGAAGAATGAACAAGGATCAATGATCAATGAACAATGAACGATGAAGAATGAACAAGGATCAATGAGCATTATAGAATGAACGATGAAAAATGAATAAGAATCAAAGATCAATAATGAATGAACGATGAAGAATGAACATGGATCAACGAGCATTGTAGAACGAACGATGAAGAATGAACAAGGATCAATGATCATTGAAGAATGAACGATGAAGAATGAACAAGGATCAATGAGCATTGCAGAATGAACGATGAAAAATGAATAAGAATCAATGATCAATAATGAATGAACGATGAAGAATGAACATGGATCAATGAGCATTGTAGAATGAACGATGAAGAATGAACAAGGAGCAATAATCATTGTAGAATGAACGATGAAGAATGAACAAGGATCAATGATCAATAATGAATGAACAAGGATCAATGAGCATTGTAGAATGAACGATGAAGAATGAACAAGGAGCAATGATCAATAATGAATGAATGATGAAGAATGAACAAGGATCAATGATCATTGAAGAATGAACGATGAAGAATGAACAAGGATCAATGAGCATTGTAGAATGAACGACGAAGAATGAACAAGGTTCAATGATCATTGAAGAATGAACAATAAAGAATGAACAAGGATCAATGAGCATTGTAGAATGAACGATGAAGAATGAACATGGATCAATGAGCATTGTAGAATGAACGATGAAGAATGAACAAGGAGCAATAATCATTGTAGAATGAACGATGAAGAATGAACAAGGATCAATGATCAATAATGAATGAACAAGGATCAATGAGCATTGTAGAATGAACGATGAAGAATGAACAAGGAGCAATAATCAATAATGAATGAATGATGAAGAATGAACAAGGATCAATGATCATTGAAGAATGAACGATGAAGAATGAACAAGGATCAATGATCATTGAAGAATGAACGACGAAGAATGAACAAGGTTCAATGATCATTGAAGAATGAACAATAAAGAATGAACAAGATCAATTATCAATGAACAATGAACAATGAAGAATGAACAAGGATCAATGAGCATTGTAGAATGAACGATGAAGAATGAACAAGGATCAATGATCAATAATGAATGAACGATGAAGAATGAACAAGGATCATTGAGCATTGTAGAATGAACGATGTAGAATGAACAAGGATCAATGATTATTGAAGAACGAACGATGAAGAATGAACAAGGATCAATGATCATTGAAAAATGAACAACGAAGAATGAACAAGGTTCAATGATCATTGAAGAATGAACGATAAAGAGTGAACAAGGATCAATTATCAATGAACAATGAACGATGAAGAATGAACAAGGATCAATGAGCATTGTAGAATGAACGATGAAGAATGAACAAGGATCAATGATCATTGAAGAATGAACGATGAAGAATGAACAAGGATCGATGATCAATGAACAATGAACGATGAAGAATGAACAAGGATCAATGAGCATTATAGAATGAACGATGAAAAATGAATAAGAATCAAAGATCAATAATGAATGAACGATGAAGAATGAACATGGATCAACGAGCATTGTAGAACGAACGATGAAGAATGAACAAGGATCAATGATCATTGAAGAATGAACGATGATGAATGAACAAGGATCAATGATCATTGAAGAATGAACGACGAAGAATGAACAAGGTTCAATGATCATTGAAGAATGAACAATAAAGAATGAACAAGGATCAATTATCATTGAACAATGAACAATGAAGAATGAACAAGGATCAATGAGCATTGTAGAATGAACGATGAAGAATGAACAAGGATCAATGATAGATAATGAATGAACGATGAAGAATGAACAAGGATCATTGAGCATTGTAGAACGAACGATGAAGAATGAACAAGGATCAATGATCATTGAAGAATGAACGATGAAGAATGAACAAGGATCAATGAGCATTGTAGAATGAACGATGAAAAATGAATAAGAATCAATGATCAATAATGAATGAACGATGAAGAATGAACATGGATCAATGAGCATTGTAGAATGAACGATGAAGAATGAACAAGGAGCAATGATCATTGTAGAATGAACGATGAAGAATGAACAAGGATCAATGATCAATAATGAATGAACAAGGATCAATGAGCATTGTAGAATGAACGATGAAGAATGAACAAGGAGCAATGATCAATAATGAATGAACAAGGATCAATGATCATTGAAGAATGAACGATGAAGAATGAACAAGGATCAATGATCATTGAAGAATGGACGACGAAGAATGAACAAGGTTCAATGATCATTGAAGAATGAACAATAAAGAATGAACAAGGATCAATTATCAATGAACAATGAACAATGAAGAATGAACAAGGATCAATGAGCATTGTAGAATGAATGATGAAGAATGAACAAGGATCAATGATCAATAATGAATGAACGATGAAGAATGAACAAGGATCAATGATCATTGAAGAATGAACGATGAAGAATGAACAAGGATCAATGATCATTGAAGAATGAACGACGAAGAATGAACAAGGTTCAATGATCATTGAAGAATGAACAATAAAGAATGAACAAGGATCAATTATCAATGAACAATGAACAATGAAGAATGAACAAGGTTCAATGATCATTGAAGAATGAACGATTAAGAATGAACAAGTATCAATTATCAATGAACAATGAACGATGAAGAATGAACAAGGATCAATGATCAATAATGAATGAACGATGAAGAATGAACAAGGATCATTGAGCATTGTAGAATGAACGATGTAGAATGAACAAGGATCAATGATTATTGAAGAATGAACGATGAAGAATGAACAAGGATCAATGATCAATGAACAATGAACGATGAAGAATGAACAAGGATCAATGAGCATTATAGAATGAACGATGAAAAATGAATAAGAATCAAAGATCAATAATGAATGAACGATGAAGAATGAACATGGATCAACGAGCATTGTAGAACGAACGATGAAGAATGAACAAGGATCAATGATCATTGAAGAATGAACGATGAAGAATGAACAAGGATCAATGAGCATTGCAGAATGAACGATGAAAAATGAATAAGAATCAATGATCAATAATGAATGAACGATGAAGAATGAACATGGATCAATGAGCATTGTAGAATGAACGATGAAGAATGAACAAGGAGCAATAATCATTGTAGAATGAACGATGAAGAATGAACAAGGATCAATGATCAATAATGAATGAACAAGGATCAATGAGCATTGTAGAATGAACGATGAAGAATGAACAAGGAGCAATGATCAATAATGAATTAATGATGAAGAATGAACAAGGATCAATGATCATTGAAGAATGAACGATGAAGAATGAACAAGGATCAATGAGCATTGTAGAATGAACGACGAAGAATGAACAAGGTTCAATGATCATTGAAGAATGAACAATAAAGAATGAACAAGGATCAATGAGCATTGTAGAATGAACGATGAAGAATGAACATGGATCAATGAGCATTGTAGAATGAACGATGAAGAATGAACAAGGAGCAATAATCATTGTAGAATGAACGATGAAGAATGAACAAGGATCAATGATCAATAATGAATGAACAAGGATCAATGAGCATTGTAGAATGAACGATGAAGAATGAACAAGGAGCAATAATCAATAATGAATGAATGATGAAGAATGAACAAGGATCAATGATCATTGAAGAATGAACGATGAAGAATGAACAAGGATCAATGATCATTGAAGAATGAACGACGAAGAATGAACAAGGTTCAATGATCATTGAAGAATGAACAATAAAGAATGAACAAGATCAATTATCAATGAACAATGAACAATGAAGAATGAACAAGGATCAATGAGCATTGTAGAATGAACGATGAAGAATGAACAAGGATCAATGATCAATAATGAATGAACGATGAAGAATGAACAAGGATCATTGAGCATTGTAGAATGAACGATGTAGAATGAACAAGGATCAATGATTATTGAAGAATGAACGATGAAGAATGAACAAGGATCAATGATCATTGAAAAATGAACAACGAAGAATGAACAAGGTTCAATGATCATTGAAGAATGAACGATAAAGAGTGAACAAGGATCAATTATCAATGAACAATGAACGATGAAGAATGAACAAGGATCAATGAGCATTGTAGAATGAACGATGAAGAATGAACAAGGATCAATGATCATTGAAGAATGAACGATGAAGAATGAACAAGGATCGATGATCAATGAACAATGAACGATGAAGAATGAACAAGGATCAATGAGCATTATAGAATGAACGATGAAAAATGAATAAGAATCAAAGATCAATAATGAATGAACGATGAAGAATGAACATGGATCAACGAGCATTGTAGAACGAACGATGAAGAATGAACAAGGATCAATGATCATTGAAGAATGAACGATGATGAATGAACAAGGATCAATGATCATTGAAGAATGAACGACGAAGAATGAACAAGGTTCAATGATCATTGAAGAATGAACAATAAAGAATTAACAAGGATCAATTATCAATGAACAATGAACAATGAAGAATGAACAAGGATCAATGAGCATTGTAGAATGAACGATGAAGAATGAACAAGGATCAATGATAGATAATGAATGAACGATGAAGAATGAACAAGGATCATTGAGCATTGTAGAACGAACGATAAAGAATGAACAAGGATCAATGATCATTGAAGAATGAACGATGAAGAATGAACAAGGATCAATGAGCATTGTAGAATGAACGATGAAAAATGAATAAGAATCAATGATCAATAATGAATGAACGATGAAGAATGAACATGGATCAATGAGCATTGTAGAATGAACGATGAAGAATGAACAAGGAGCAATGATCATTGTAGAATGAACGATGAAGAATGAACAAGGATCAATGATCAATAATGAATGAACAAGGATCAATGAGCATTGTAGAATGAACGATGAAGAATGAACAAGGAGCAATGATCAATAATGAATGAATGATGAAGAATGAACAAGGATCAATGATCATTGAAGAATGGACGATGAAGAATGAACAAGGATCAATGATCATTGAAGAATGGACGACGAAGAATGAACAAGGTTCAATGATCATTGAAGAATGAACAAGGATGAATTATCAATGAACAATGAACAATGAAGAATGAACAAGGATCAATGAGCATTGTAGAATGAACGATGAAGAATGAACAAGGATCAATGATCAATAATGAATGAACGATGAAGAATGAACAAGGATCATTGAGCATTCTAGAATGAACGATGTAGAATGAACAAGGATCAATGATTATTGAAGAATGAACGATGAAGAATGAACAAGGATCAATGATCATTGAAAAATGAACAACGAAGAATTAACAAGGTTCAATGATCATTGAAGAATGAACGATAAAGAGTGAACAAGGATCAATTATCAATGAACAATGAACGATGAAAAATGAACAAGGATCAATGAGCATTGTAGAATGAACGATGAAGAATGAACAAGGATCAATGATCATTGAAGAATGAACGATGAAGAATGAACAAGGATCAATGATCAATAATGAATGAACAATGAAGAATGAACAAGGATCAATGAGCATTGAAGAATGAATGATGAAGAATGAACATGGAGCAATGATCAATAATGAATGAATGATGAAGAATGAACAAGGATCAATGATCATTGAAGAATGAACGATGAAGAATGAACAAGGATCAATGATCATTGAAGAATGAACGACGAAGAATGAACAAGGTTCAATGATCATTGAATAATGAACGATTAAGAATGAACAAGGATCAATTATCAATGAACAATGAACGATGAAAAATGAACAAGGATCAATGAGCATTGTAGAATGAACGATGAAGAATGAACAAGGATCAATGATCAATAATGAATGAACGATGAAGAAGGAACAAAGATCATTGAGCATTGTAGAATGAACGATGCAGAATGAACAAGGATCAATGATTATTGAAGAATGAACAAGGATCAATGATCAATGAACAATGAACGATGAAGAATGAACAAGGATCAATGAGCATTATAGAATGAACGATGAAAAATGAATAAGAATCAAAGATCAATAATGAATGAACGATGAAGAATGAACATGGATCAATGAGCATTGTAGAACGAACGATGAAGAATGAACAAGGATCAATGATCATTGAAGAATGAACGATGAAGAATGAACAAGGATCGATGATCAATGAACAATGAACGATGAAGAATGAACAAGGATCAATGAGCATTATAGAATGAACGATGAAAAATGAATAAGAATCAAAGATCAATAATGAATGAACGATGAAGAATGAACATGGATCAACGAGCATTGTAGAACGAACGATGAAGAATGAACAAGGATCAATGATCATTGAAGAATGAACGATGATGAATGAACAAGGATCAATGATCATTGAAGAATGAACGACGAAGAATGAACAAGGTTCAATGATCATTGAAGAATGAACAATAAAGAATGAACAAGGATCAATTATCAATGAACAATGAACAATGAAGAATGAACAAGGATCAATGAGCATTGTAGAATGAACGATGAAGAATGAACAAGGATCAATGATAGATAATGAATGAACGATGAAGAATGAACAAGGATCATTGAGCATTGTAGAACGAACGATGAAGAATGAACAAGGATCAATGATCATTGAAGAATGAACGATGAAGAATGAACAAGGATCAATGAGCATTGTAGAATGAACGATGAAAAATGAATAAGAATCAATGATCAATAATGAATGAACGATGAAGAATGAACATGGATCAATGAGCATTGTAGAATGAACGATGAAGAATGAACAAGGAGCAATGATAATTGTAGAATGAACGATGAAGAATGAACAAGGATCAATGATCAATAATGAATGAACAAGGATCAATGAGCATTGTAGAATGAACGATGAAGAATGAACAAGGAGCAATGATCAATAATGAATGAACAAGGATCAATGATCATTGAAGAATGAACGATGAAGAATGAACAAGGATCAATGATCATTGAAGAATGGACGACGAAGAATGAACAAGGTTCAATGATCATTGAAGAATGAACAATAAAGAATGAACAAGGATCAATTATCAATGAACAATGAACAATGAAGAATGAACAAGGATCAATGAGCATTGTAGAATGAACGATGAAGAATGAACAATGATCAATGATCAATAATGAATGAACGATGAAGAATGAACAAGGATCAATGATCATTGAAGAATGAACGATGAAGAATGAACAAGGATCAATGATCATTGAAGAATGAACGACGAAGAATGAACAAGGTTCAATGATCATTGAAGAATGAACAATAAAGAATGAACAAGGATCAATTATCAATGAACAATGAACAATGAAGAATGAACAAGGTTCAATGATCATTGAAGAATGAACGATTAAGAATGAACAAGGATCAATTATCAATGAACAATGAACGATGAAGAATGAACAAGGATCAATGATCAATAATGAATGAACGATGAAGAATGAACAAGGATCATTGAGCATTGTAGAATGAACGATGTAGAATGAACAAGGATCAATGATTATTGAAGAATGAACGATGAAGAATGAACAAGGATCAATGATCAATGAACAATGAACGATGAAGAATGAACAAGGATCAATGAGCATTATAGAATGAACGATGAAAAATGAATAAGAATCAAAGATCAATAATGAATGAACGATGAAGAATGAACATGGATCAACGAGCATTGTAGAACGAACGATGAAGAATGAACAAGGATCAATGATCATTGAAGAATGAACGATGAAGAATGAACAAGGATCAATGAGCATTGCAGAATGAACGATGAAAAATGAATAAGAATCAATGATCAATAATGAATGAACGATGAAGAATGAACATGGATCAATGAGCATTGTAGAATGAACGATGAAGAATGAACAAGGAGCAATAATCATTGTAGAATGAACGATGAAGAATGAACAAGGATCAATGATCAATAATGAATGAACAAGGATCAATGAGCATTGTAGAATGAACGATGAAGAATGAACAAGGAGCAATGATCAATAATGAATTAATGATGAAGAATGAACAAGGATCAATGATCATTGAAGAATGAACGATGAAGAATGAACAAGGATCAATGAGCATTGTAGAATGAACGACGAAGAATGAACAAGGTTCAATGATCATTGAAGAATGAACAATAAAGAATGAACAAGGATCAATGAGCATTGTAGAATGAACGATGAAGAATGAACATGGATCAATGAGCATTGTAGAATGAACGATGAAGAATGAACAAGGAGCAATAATCATTGTAGAATGAACGATGAAGAATGAACAAGGATCAATGATCAATAATGAATGAACAAGGATCAATGAGCATTGTAGAATGAACGATGAAGAATGAACAAGGAGCAATAATCAATAATGAATGAATGATGAAGAATGAACAAGGATCAATGATCATTGAAGAATGAACGATGAAGAATGAACAAGGATCAATGATCATTGAAGAATGAACGACGAAGAATGAACAAGGTTCAATGATCATTGAAGAATGAACAATAAAGAATGAACAAGATCAATTATCAATGAACAATGAACAATGAAGAATGAACAAGGATCAATGAGCATTGTAGAATGAACGATGAAGAATGAACAAGGATCAATGATCAATAATGAATGAACGATGAAGAATGAACAAGGATCATTGAGCATTGTAGAATGAACGATGTAGAATGAACAAGGATCAATGATTATTGAAGAATGAACGATGAAGAATGAACAAGGATCAATGATCATTGAAAAATGAACAACGAAGAATGAACAAGGTTCAATGATCATTGAAGAATGAACGATAAAGAGTGAACAAGGATCAATTATCAATGAACAATGAACGATGAAGAATGAACAAGGATCAATGAGCATTGTAGAATGAACGATGAAGAATGAACAAGGATCAATGATCATTGAAGAATGAACGATGAAGAATGAACAAGGATCGATGATCAATGAACAATGAACGATGAAGAATGAACAAGGATCAATGAGCATTATAGAATGAACGATGAAAAATGAATAAGAATCAAAGATCAATAATGAATGAACGATGAAGAATGAACATGGATCAACGAGCATTGTAGAACGAACGATGAAGAATGAACAAGGATCAATGATCATTGAAGAATGAACGATGATGAATGAACAAGGATCAATGATCATTGAAGAATGAACGACGAAGAATGAACAAGGTTCAATGATCATTGAAGAATGAACAATAAAGAATTAACAAGGATCAATTATCAATGAACAATGAACAATGAAGAATGAACAAGGATCAATGAGCATTGTAGAATGAACGATGAAGAATGAACAAGGATCAATGATAGATAATGAATGAACGATGAAGAATGAACAAGGATCATTGAGCATTGTAGAACGAACGATGAAGAATGAACAAGGATCAATGATCATTGAAGAATGAACGATGAAGAATGAACAAGGATCAATGAGCATTGTAGAATGAACGATGAAAAATGAATAAGAATCAATGATCAATAATGAATGAACGATGAAGAATGAACATGGATCAATGAGCATTGTAGAATGAACGATGAAGAATGAACAAGGAGCAATGATCATTGTAGAATGAACGATGAAGAATGAACAAGGATCAATGATCAATAATGAATGAACAAGGATCAATGAGCATTGTAGAATGAACGATGAAGAATGAACAAGGAGCAATGATCAATAATGAATGAATGATGAAGAATGAACAAGGATCAATGATCATTGAAGAATGGACGATGAAGAATGAACAAGGATCAATGATCATTGAAGAATGGACGACGAAGAATGAACAAGGTTCAATGATCATTGAAGAATGAACAAGGATGAATTATCAATGAACAATGAACAATGAAGAATGAACAAGGATCAATGAGCATTGTAGAATGAACGATGAAGAATGAACAAGGATCAATGATCAATAATGAATGAACGATGAAGAATGAACAAGGATCATTGAGCATTCTAGAATGAACGATGTAGAATGAACAAGGATCAATGATTATTGAAGAATGAACGATGAAGAATGAACAAGGATCAATGATCATTGAAAAATGAACAACGAAGAATTAACAAGGTTCAATGATCATTGAAGAATGAACGATAAAGAGTGAACAAGGATCAATTATCAATGAACAATGAACGATGAAAAATGAACAAGGATCAATGAGCATTGTAGAATGAACGATGAAGAATGAACAAGGATCAATGATCATTGAAGAATGAACGATGAAGAATGAACAAGGATCAATGAGCATTGCAGAATGAACGATGAAAAATGAATAAGAATCAATGATCAATAATGAATGAACGATGAAGAATGAACATGGATCAATGAGCATTGTAGAATGAACGATGAAGAATGAACAAGGAGCAATAATCATTGTAGAATGAACGATGAAGAATGAACAAGGATCAATGATCAATAATGAATGAACAAGGATCAATGAGCATTGTAGAATGAACGATGAAGAATGAACAAGGAGCAATGATCAATAATGAATTAATGATGAAGAATGAACAAGGATCAATGATCATTGAAGAATGAACGATGAAGAATGAACAAGGATCAATGAGCATTGTAGAATGAACGACGAAGAATGAACAAGGTTCAATGATCATTGAAGAATGAACAATAAAGAATGAACAAGGATCAATGAGCATTGTAGAATGAACGATGAAGAATGAACATGGATCAATGAGCATTGTAGAATGAACGATGAAGAATGAACAAGGAGCAATAATCATTGTAGAATGAACGATGAAGAATGAACAAGGATCAATGATCAATAATGAATGAACAAGGATCAATGAGCATTGTAGAATGAACGATGAAGAATGAACAAGGAGCAATAATCAATAATGAATGAATGATGAAGAATGAACAAGGATCAATGATCATTGAAGAATGAACGATGAAGAATGAACAAGGATCAATGATCATTGAAGAATGAACGACGAAGAATGAACAAGGTTCAATGATCATTGAAGAATGAACAATAAAGAATGAACAAGATCAATTATCAATGAACAATGAACAATGAAGAATGAACAAGGATCAATGAGCATTGTAGAATGAACGATGAAGAATGAACAAGGATCAATGATCAATAATGAATGAACGATGAAGAATGAACAAGGATCATTGAGCATTGTAGAATGAACGATGTAGAATGAACAAGGATCAATGATTATTGAAGAATGAACGATGAAGAATGAACAAGGATCAATGATCAATGAACAATGAACGATGAAGAATGAACAAGGATCAATGAGCATTATAGAATGAACGATGAAAAATGAATAAGAATCAAAGATCAATAATGAATGAACGATGAAGAATGAACATGGATCAACGAGCATTGTAGAACGAACGATGAAGAATGAACAAGGATCAATGATCATTGAAGAATGAACGATGAAGAATGAACAAGGATCAATGAGCATTGCAGAATGAACGATGAAAAATGAATAAGAATCAATGATCAATAATGAATGAACGATGAAGAATGAACATGGATCAATGAGCATTGTAGAATGAACGATGAAGAATGAACAAGGAGCAATAATCATTGTAGAATGAACGATGAAGAATGAACAAGGATCAATGATCAATAATGAATGAACAAGGATCAATGAGCATTGTAGAATGAACGATGAAGAATGAACAAGGAGCAATCATCAATAATGAATTAATGATGAAGAATGAACAAGGATCAATGATCATTGAAGAATGAACGATGAAGAATGAACAAGGATCAATGAGCATTGTAGAATGAACGACGAAGAATGAACAAGGTTCAATGATCATTGAAGAATGAACAATAAAGAATGAACAAGGATCAATGAGCATTGTAGAATGAACGATGAAGAATGAACATGGATCAATGAGCATTGTAGAATGAACGATGAAGAATGAACAAGGAGCAATAATCATTGTAGAATGAACGATGAAGAATGAACAAGGATCAATGATCAATAATGAATGAACAAGGATCAATGAGCATTGTAGAATGAACGATGAAGAATGAACAAGGAGCAATGATCAATAATGAATTAATGATGAAGAATGAACAAGGATCAATGATCATTGAAGAATGAACGATGAAGAATGAACAAGGATCAATGAGCATTGTAGAATGAACGACGAAGAATGAACAAGGTTCAATGATCATTGAAGAATGAACAATAAAGAATGAACAAGGATCAATGAGCATTGTAGAATGAACGATGAAGAATGAACATGGATCAATGAGCATTGTAGAATGAACGATGAAGAATGAACAAGGAGCAATAATCATTGTAGAATGAACGATGAAGAATGAACAAGGATCAATGATCAATAATGAATGAACAAGGATCAATGAGCATTGTAGAATGAACGATGAAGAATGAACAAGGAGCAATAATCAATAATGAATGAATGATGAAGAATGAACAAGGATCAATGATCATTGAAGAATGAACGATGAAGAATGAACAAGGATCAATGATCATTGAAGAATGAACGACGAAGAATGAACAAGGTTCAATGATCATTGAAGAATGAACAATAAAGAATGAACAAGATCAATTATCAATGAACAATGAACAATGAAGAATGAACAAGGATCAATGAGCATTGTAGAATGAACGATGAAGAATGAACAAGGATCAATGATCAATAATGAATGAACGATGAAGAATGAACAAGGATCATTGAGCATTGTAGAATGAACGATGTAGAATGAACAAGGATCAATGATTATTGAAGAATGAACGATGAAGAATGAACAAGGATCAATGATCATTGAAAAATGAACAACGAAGAATGAACAAGGTTCAATGATCATTGAAGAATGAACGATAAAGAGTGAACAAGGATCAATTATCAATGAACAATGAACGATGAAGAATGAACAAGGATCAATGAGCATTGTAGAATGAACGATGAAGAATGAACAAGGATCAATGATCATTGAAGAATGAACGATGAAGAATGAACAAGGATCGATGATCAATGAACAATGAACGATGAAGAATGAACAAGGATCAATGAGCATTATAGAATGAACGATGAAAAATGAATAAGAATCAAAGATCAATAATGAATGAACGATGAAGAATGAACATGGATCAACGAGCATTGTAGAACGAACGATGAAGAATGAACAAGGATCAATGATCATTGAAGAATGAACGATGATGAATGAACAAGGATCAATGATCATTGAAGAATGAACGACGAAGAATGAACAAGGTTCAATGATCATTGAAGAATGAACAATAAAGAATTAACAAGGATCAATTATCAATGAACAATGAACAATGAAGAATGAACAAGGATCAATGAGCATTGTAGAATGAACGATGAAGAATGAACAAGGATCAATGATAGATAATGAATGAACGATGAAGAATGAACAAGGATCATTGAGCATTGTAGAACGAACGATGAAGAATGAACAAGGATCAATGATCATTGAAGAATGAACGATGAAGAATGAACAAGGATCAATGAGCATTGTAGAATGAACGATGAAAAATGAATAAGAATCAATGATCAATAATGAATGAACGATGAAGAATGAACATGGATCAATGAGCATTGTAGAATGAACGATGAAGAATGAACAAGGAGCAATGATCATTGTAGAATGAACGATGAAGAATGAACAAGGATCAATGATCAATAATGAATGAACAAGGATCAATGAGCATTGTAGAATGAACGATGAAGAATGAACAAGGAGCAATGATCAATAATGAATGAATGATGAAGAATGAACAAGGATCAATGATCATTGAAGAATGGACGATGAAGAATGAACAAGGATCAATGATCATTGAAGAATGGACGACGAAGAATGAACAAGGTTCAATGATCATTGAAGAATGAACAAGGATGAATTATCAATGAACAATGAACAATGAAGAATGAACAAGGATCAATGAGCATTGTAGAATGAACGATGAAGAATGAACAAGGATCAATGATCAATAATGAATGAACGATGAAGAATGAACAAGGATCATTGAGCATTCTAGAATGAACGATGTAGAATGAACAAGGATCAATGATTATTGAAGAATGAACGATGAAGAATGAACAAGGATCAATGATCATTGAAAAATGAACAACGAAGAATTAACAAGGTTCAATGATCATTGAAGAATGAACGATAAAGAGTGAACAAGGATCAATTATCAATGAACAATGAACGATGAAAAATGAACAAGGATCAATGAGCATTGTAGAATGAACGATGAAGAATGAACAAGGATCAATGATCATTGAAGAATGAACGATGAAGAATGAACAAGGATCAATGATCAATAATGAATGAACAATGAAGAATGAACAAGGATCAATGAGCATTGAAGAATGAATGATGAAGAATGAACATGGAGCAATGATCAATAATGAATGAATGATGAAGAATGAACAAGGATCAATGATCATTGAAGAATGAACGATGAAGAATGAACAAGGATCAATGATCATTGAAGAATGAACGACGAAGAATGAACAAGGTTCAATGATCATTGAATAATGAACGATTAAGAATGAACAAGGATCAATTATCAATGAACAATGAACGATGAAAAATGAACAAGGATCAATGAGCATTGTAGAATGAACGATGAAGAATGAACAAGGATCAATGATCAATAATGAATGAACGATGAAGAAGGAACAAAGATCATTGAGCATTGTAGAATGAACGATGCAGAATGAACAAGGATCAATGATTATTGAAGAATGAACGATGAAGAATGAACAAGGATCAATGATCAATGAACAATGAACGATGAAGAATGAACAAGGATCAATGAGCATTATAGAATGAACGATGAAAAATGAATAAGAATCAAAGATCAATAATGAATGAACGATGAAGAATGAACATGGATCAATGAGCATTGTAGAACGAACGATGAAGAATGAACAAGGATCGATGATCAATGAACAATGAACGATGAAGAATGAACAAGGATCAATGAGCATTATAGAATGAACGATGAAAAATGAATAAGAATCAAAGATCAATAATGAATGAACGATGAAGAATGAACATGGATCAACGAGCATTGTAGAACGAACGATGAAGAATGAACAAGGATCAATGATCATTGAAGAATGAACGATGATGAATGAACAAGGATCAATGATCATTGAAGAATGAACGACGAAGAATGAACAAGGTTCAATGATCATTGAAGAATGAACAATAAAGAATGAACAAGGATCAATTATCAATGAACAATGAACAATGAAGAATGAACAAGGATCAATGAGCATTGTAGAATGAACGATGAAGAATGAACAAGGATCAATGATAGATAATGAATGAACGATGAAGAATGAACAAGGATCATTGAGCATTGTAGAACGAACGATGAAGAATGAACAAGGATCAATGATCATTGAAGAATGAACGATGAAGAATGAACAAGGATCAATGAGCATTGTAGAATGAACGATGAAAAATGAATAAGAATCAATGATCAATAATGAATGAACGATGAAGAATGAACATGGATCAATGAGCATTGTAGAATGAACGATGAAGAATGAACAAGGAGCAATGATAATTGTAGAATGAACGATGAAGAATGAAGAAGGATCAATGATCAATAATGAATGAACAAGGATCAATGAGCATTGTAGAATGAACGATGAAGAATGAACAAGCAGCAATGATCAATAATGAATGAACAAGGATCAATGATCATTGAAGAATGAACGATGAAGAATGAACAAGGATCAATGATCATTGAAGAATGGACGACGAAGAATGAACAAGGTTCAATGATCATTGAAGAATGAACAATAAAGAATGAACAAGGATCAATTATCAATGAACAATGAACAATGAAGAATGAACAAGGATCAATGAGCATTGTAGAATGAACGATGAAGAATGAACAAGGATCAATGATCAATAATGAATGAACGATGAAGAATGAACAAGGATCAATGATCATTGAAGAATGAACGATGAAGAATGAACAAGGATCAATGATCATTGAAGAATGAACGACGAAGAATGAACAAGGTTCAATGATCATTGAAGAATGAACAATAAAGAATGAACAAGGATCAATTATCAATGAACAATGAACAATGAAGAATGAACAAGGTTCAATGATCATTGAAGAATGAACGATTAAGAATGAACAAGGATCAATTATCAATGAACAATGAACGATGAAGAATGAACAAGGATCAATGATCAATAATGAATGAACGATGAAGAATGAACAAGGATCATTGAGCATTGTAGAATGAACGATGTAGAATGAACAAGGATCAATGATTATTGAAGAATGAACGATGAAGAATGAACAAGGATCAATGATCAATGAACAATGAACGATGAAGAATGAACAAGGATCAATGAGCATTATAGAATGAACGATGAAAAATGAATGAGAATCAAAGATCAATAATGAATGAACGATGAAGAATGAACATGGATCAACGAGCATTGTAGAACGAACGATGAAGAATGAACAAGGATCAATGATCATTGAAGAATGAACGATGAAGAATGAACAAGGATCAATGAGCATTGCAGAATGAACGATGAAAAATGAATAAGAATCAATGATCAATAATGAATGAACGATGAAGAATGAACATGGATCAATGAGCATTGTAGAATGAACGATGAAGAATGAACAAGGAGCAATAATCATTGTAGAATGAACGATGAAGAATGAACAAGGATCAATGATCAATAATGAATGAACAAGGATCAATGAGCATTGTAGAATGAACGATGAAGAATGAACAAGGAGCAATGATCAATAATGAATGAATGATGAAGAATGAACAAGGATCAATGATCATTGAAGAATGAACGATGAAGAATGAACAAGGATCAATGAGCATTGTAGAATGAACGACGAAGAATGAACAAGGTTCAATGATCATTGAAGAATGAACAATAAAGAATGAACAAGGATCAATGAGCATTGTAGAATGAACGATGAAGAATGAACATGGATCAATGAGCATTGTAGAATGAACGATGAAGAATGAACAAGGAGCAATAATCATTGTAGAATGAACGATGAAGAATGAACAAGGATCAATGATCAATAATGAATGAACAAGGATCAATGAGCATTGTAGAATGAACGATGAAGAATGAACAAGGAGCAATAATCAATAATGAATGAATGATGAAGAATGAACAAGGATCAATGATCATTGAAGAATGAACGATGAAGAATGAACAAGGATCAATGATCATTGAAGAATGAACGACGAAGAATGAACAAGGTTCAATGATCATTGAAGAATGAACAATAAAGAATGAACAAGATCAATTATCAATGAACAATGAACAATGAACAATGAACAAGGATCAATGAGCATTGTAGAATGAACGATGAAGAATGAACAAGGATCAATGATCAATAATGAATGAACGATGAAGAATGAACAAGGATCATTGAGCATTGTAGAATGAACGATGTAGAATGAACAAGGATCAATGATTATTGAAGAATGAACGATGAAGAATGAACAAGGATCAATGATCATTGAAAAATGAACAACGAAGAATGAACAAGGTTCAATGATCATTGAAGAATGAACGATAAAGAGTGAACAAGGATCAATTATCAATGAACAATGAACGATGAAGAATGAACAAGGATCAATGAGCATTGTAGAATGAACGATGAAGAATGAACAAGGATCAATGATCATTGAAGAATGAACGATGAAGAATGAACAAGGATCGATGATCAATGAACAATGAACGATGAAGAATGAACAAGGATCAATGAGCATTATAGAATGAACGATGAAAAATGAATAAGAATCAAAGATCAATAATGAATGAACGATGAAGAATGAACATGGATCAACGAGCATTGTAGAACGAACGATGAAGAATGAACAAGGATCAATGATCATTGAAGAATGAACGATGATGAATGAACAAGGATCAATGATCATTGAAGAATGAACGACGAAGAATGAACAAGGTTCAATGATCATTGAAGAATGAACAATAAAGAATTAACAAGGATCAATTATCAATGAACAATGAACAATGAAGAATGAACAAGGATCAATGAGCATTGTAGAATGAACGATGAAGAATGAACAAGGATCAATGATAGATAATGAATGAACGATGAAGAATGAACAAGGATCATTGAGCATTGTAGAACGAACGATGAAGAATGAACAAGGATCAATGATCATTGAAGAATGAACGATGAAGAATGAACAAGGATCAATGAGCATTGTAGAATGAACGATGAAAAATGAATAAGAATCAATGATCAATAATGAATGAACGATGAAGAATGAACATGGATCAATGAGCATTGTAGAATGAACGATGAAGAATGAACAAGGAGCAATGATCATTGTAGAATGAACGATGAAGAATGAACAAGGATCAATGATCAATAATGAATGAACAAGGATCAATGAGCATTGTAGAATGAACGATGAAGAATGAACAAGGAGCAATGATCAATAATGAATGAATGATGAAGAATGAACAAGGATCAATGATCATTGAAGAATGAACGATGAAGAATGAACAAGGATCAATGATCATTGAAGAATGGACGACGAAGAATGAACAAGGTTCAATGATCATTGAAGAATGAACAATAAAGAATGAACAAGGATGAATTATCAATGAACAATGAACAATGAAGAATGAACAAGGATCAATGAGCATTGTAGAATGAACGATGAAGAATGAACAAGGATCAATGATCAATAATGAATGAACGATGAAGAATGAACAAGGATCATTGAGCATTCTAGAATGAACGATGTAGAATGAACAAGGATCAATGATTATTGAAGAATGAACGATGAAGAATGAACAAGGATCAATGATCATTGAAAAATGAACAACGAAGAATTAACAAGGTTCAATGATCATTGAAGAATGAACGATAAAGAGTGAACAAGGATCAATTATCAATGAACAATGAACGATGAAAAATGAACAAGGATCAATGAGCATTGTAGAATGAACGATGAAGAATGAACAAGGATCAATGATCATTGAAGAATGAACGATGAAGAATGAACAAGGATCAATGATCAATAATGAATGAACAATGAAGAATGAACAAGGATCAATGAGCATTGAAGAATGAATGATGAAGAATGAACATGGAGCAATGATCAATAATGAATGAATGATGAAGAATGAACAAGGATCAATGATCATTGAAGAATGAACGATGAAGAATGAACAAGGATCAATGATCATTGAAGAATGAACGACGAAGAATGAACAAGGTTCAATGATCATTGAATAATGAACGATTAAGAATGAACAAGGATCAATTATCAATGAACAATGAACGATGAAAAATGAACAAGGATCAATGAGCATTGTAGAATGAACGATGAAGAATGAACAAGGATCAATGATCAATAATGAATGAACGATGAAGAAGGAACAAAGATCATTGAGCATTGTAGAATGAACGATGCAGAATGAACAAGGATCAATGATTATTGAAGAATGAACGATGAAGAATGAACAAGGATCAATGATCAATGAACAATGAACGATGAAGAATGAACAAGGATCAATGAGCATTATAGAATGAACGATGAAAAATGAATAAGAATCAAAGATCAATAATGAATGAACGATGAAGAATGAACATGGATCAATGAGCATTGTAGAACGAACGATGAAGAATGAACAAGGATCAATGATCATTGAAGAATGAACGATGAAGAATGAACAAGGATCGATGATCAATGAACAATGAACGATGAAGAATGAACAAGGATCAATGAGCATTATAGAATGAACGATGAAAAATGAATAAGAATCAAAGATCAATAATGAATGAACGATGAAGAATGAACATGGATCAACGAGCATTGTACAACGAACGATGAAGAATGAACAAGGATCAATGATCATTGAAGAATGAACGATGATGAATGAACAAGGATCAATGATCATTGAAGAATGAACGACGAAGAATGAACAAGGTTCAATGATCATTGAAGAATGAACAATAAAGAATGAACAAGGATCAATTATCAATGAACAATGAACAATGAAGAATGAACAAGGATCAATGAGCATTGTAGAATGAACGATGAAGAATGAACAAGGATCAATGATAGATAATGAATGAACGATGAAGAATGAACAAGGATCATTGAGCATTGTAGAACGAACGATGAAGAATGAACAAGGATCAATGATCATTGAAGAATGAACGATGAAGAATGAACAAGGATCAATGAGCATTGTAGAATGAACGATGAAAAATGAATAAGAATCAATGATCAATAATGAATGAACGATGAAGAATGAACATGGATCAATGAGCATTGTAGAATGAACGATGAAGAATGAACAAGGAGCAATGATAATTGTAGAATGAACGATGAAGAATGAACAAGGATCAATGATCAATAATGAATGAACAAGGATCAATGAGCATTGTAGAATGAACGATGAAGAATGCACAAGGAGCAATGATCAATAATGAATGAATGATGAAGAATGAACAAGGATCAATGATCATTGAAGAATGAACGATGAAGAATGAACAAGGATCAATGATCATTGAAGAATGGACGACGAAGAATGAACAAGGTTCAATGATCATTGAAGAATGAACAATAAAGAATGAACAAGTGATGTAGGATCACCTACATCTAGTTCTGCTGAGCTAGCCAAGATCAATATAATAATGCATCAATTGGAAGACGCTCAAATTCAAGGTCCAAAACTGAAATCCTTTAATTTCGTAGTCATAAACTAAGTCTACTTTTTTTTTTTTTTTGGGTCGTTTTATTATTTAAGTCGTTTATTTTATTTCGAATATTTGGGTCTTTTGTTTTCTTCGAAATGATTAAAGCCAGGTTTAGGATCAAGCTTAATCATTTCTCATGCTTAGTTAGTCGAGTTGTACTTTTCTTTTATTTGAGTTTAGTATTTAATTTTGCTCATGGGTCGAATATTATGCGATTGAAACGCAAGCAAGCAGCTGAAAATATCAAGCAAATAAACCAAGGAAATATGAAGAATATAAATATGAAGGTTCAGCAAGTGGAAGATTAAAAAAATATATTTAGCAAAATCAAGTTGATTGAGACAGCAAATAAACCAAGGACATATGAAGATATTTGCAAATCATACAAGAATTCAGCCGTTGGGAAATCTGATTTTGGTTCATTATTACATGAAGATCTTTTCTACAAAAAAACAAATCAGCCTAGAAAATAGCCTATGAAGACTTTGTAAGATATAGCTATGCACTACAAAATAGCCTAATTATTTCCATAGAAGATTGTAAGATGCAACTTGCAAGTGGACTTGCAAGTGGATTCCTAGCCGTTAAGAAACAAGCAACATTCTGATTTTTTTGCTTTTTAATTTAATTTTTTTTTTTTTTTTTATTTATTTTTTGTTGCGCTGATTTCCTTTTAGTATAAATAGGCTTGTAGTTCATGTAATAAAGGCATTCAGCTTGCATAATACAAACACAACCCTTTGAGCAATTTTCCTTGTTCTTATTTGCAATTTACTTTAACTTGGATTAGTTTAAGTAATTTGAAGTTCCTATGCTTTTCATACTTTTGGCTAAAGTTTGAATGTGTTCTTAGGAGCCCTTAGATTTGTTTCGTGGTGTATCTGTATCGAAGCAACCTTTGGCAAGCCATTTTCAGTTTGAAAAATCAACACATACATTTCATTTTTCCCTTGTTATAAAACCACAAAAATCACAAAAACAAATTCATTAAACGAAAACAGCAAACTACGTGTGCTTATAGCTTGGTTTTGTTTTGAAGCATACCAATCTATATCATCTTGGTATCAGAGCCAAGGCTACGCTCCGAGCCTTAATTTCGTTCATTCACAAAGCATAACACCATGTCTCAAAGTGGTGAAGGAGAAACAAGTGATTTGAGCAGAATTGTTGAAGAGCAAAATGCCACCATTAAATACCTACAAACCCAACTTAAAGAGTATCTAGACCTAAAACGCACCTTAAGGGAAGGTGGGGATTATGAGTCTGAAAGTCCTAAAGTTAGTAGGCAAACAAGCCGTGGAGATGATCTTAGAGTCGACATTCCAGAATTTGAAGGAAGATTAGATGGAGATGAGTTCCTTGAATGGATAAGAACCGTTGAAAGAGTATTTGATTACAAGAATACGGATGAAGAAAAGAAGGTAAAGATAGTAGCATTAAAATTGCGCAAATATGCTTCTACTTGGTGGGCTAGCAAATGTGCAAAACGAGAAAGAGAAGGGAAAGACAAGATTAGATCATGGGAAAAGATGAAGAAGCAAATGAAGGAAAAGTTTCTGCCTTCATACTACATGCAAGAGAATTTCACCAAACTTCAACATCTACAACAAGATGGCAGGAGTGTAGAAGAGTATGGTCGAGAGTTCGAGACAATGATAATGAGGTGCGACCTTAAGGAGGATGATCATCAAACTTTGGTAAGATTTTTAAATGGTTTAGATTCAAAAATCAGAAACATTGTTGAATTACAACCTTATGCTTGCCTTGATGATTTAATTAACCTTGCACATAAAGTGGAAAAACAACAAAGAACTAAAATGAAGGAAACCTCACGTTTCACTTCAGCAAGAACGACCAATTTCAATTCCTACCAAAAGAACACTCCCCATCCCTATTCTAAAGCCCATTCGCAAGATTCAAAAGCTTTGCAAAATAATCATTTAAAGCAGCCCGTAAGCGTACCCAATACACCCAAAGCAAACACCAATTCATTCACACCTAGGAGATGTTTTAAGTGTCAAGGCTTAGGACATATCTCATCCGAATGCCCAAACCGAAAAATGGTGAACTTGGTTGAATTTGATGATCATCAAGAGGAAAACGAGGAGGATTTCTGTGACAATGCTGAACTTGATGAGGAAATGATATATCCAGATGAAGGAGAATTATTGGTTATGCGAAGAGCTCTTAGTGGGGTCAAAGCCAAAGATCCAAACCCACAAAGGGAAGCAATATTCCACACAAAATGTACGGTTAAAGGTAAGATCTGTTCGCTTATCATTGATGGAGGAAGTTGCACTAATGTCGCTTCAAAGACCATGGTGGACAAGCTTAATCTCACCGCCACTCCACACCCCGAGCCATACATGATTCAATGGTTGAATCAAAACAAAGGTATTCCTGTAAACTCTCAAGTTTTACTATCGTTTTCAATAGGCAATAGTTATAAGGAGAGTCTTTTATGTGATGTTATACCTATGGATGCATGTCATGTTTTATTAGGAAGACCTTGGCAATATGATAGAAAAGTTATGCATGATGGCTTTAAAAATACACATACTTTTGTTTTAAATAAGAAAAAGATCACGTTAGCTCCATATGCACCTGGCCATAATTCTAAATTACAAGCAACTTTAACAAATTTTCATTCTTTGATTCCTATACTTAAAAGTGAACAACATGAATTTGTGGAACGAAAAGAATTGTTATTGCTAAATGATGAAACCGAATCTGTTTTGCATGATCACCCTTTGCTTGTGCCTTTACTTGATGAATTTGCGCATGTTTTTCCTATTGAGATACCTAATGGACTTCCACCAAAAAGGGACATACAACATAAGATTGATTTCATTCCCGGTTCCACATTACCTAACAAACCAGCCTATAGAACTAATCCTAAAGAGACCGAAGAAATTAGGAGACAAGTTGATGAATTGTTAGCTAAAGGTTTGATTAGAGAGTCCATAAGTCCTTGTGCCGTCCCTACCTTACTTGTGCCTAAGAAAACTGGAGAAATGAGGATGTGTGTGGACAGTAGAGCCATTAATAGAATCACCATCAAGTATAGATTTCCAATACCTAGACTCAATGACTTGTTAGATGATTTATATGGTTCGAAAGTTTTTTCTAAAATCGACCTTAGGAGTGGATATCACCAAGTTAGAATTTATGAAGGGGATGAATGGAAAACCGCATTTAAAACTAAAGAAGGACTTTATGAATGGTTAGTCATGCCCTTTGGGTTGTCTAATGCACCTTCTACCTTTATGAGACTTATGAACCAAACTTTAAAGCCTTTCTTGGGTCAATTTGTTGTGGTTTATTTTGATGATATCTTGGTGTATAGTCAAAGTGAAGACGAGCATGTTAAACATTTGCATCAAGTTTTTAGTGTATTGGCTAAAGAAAAATTGTATGGTAATTTGGAAAAGTGTCAATTCTTTTCGGAATCAGTAAAATTTCTTGGGTTTATTGTGTCAATTGAGGGGATAAAAGCGGATGAAAAGAAAGTTGAAGCTATTAGAGACTGGCCTGTTCCTACCACCATTCACCAAGTTAGATCATTTCATGGTTTAGCTTCTTTTTATAGGAGGTTTGTCCCAAACTTTAGTTCAATCATGGCCCCTATCACCGAACTCACAAAACATAAGACCATAGAATGGAATTCCAAAGCACAAGCAGCCTTTGACACCATCAAAGACAAACTTACCACCGCACCTGTTCTAGCTTTGCCTAATTTTGAGGATATCTTTGAAGTAGAATGTGACGCATCTGGGGTAGGTATTGGAGGTGTTCTTACTCAAAACAACAAACCCCTTGCTTACTTTAGTGAAAAACTCAATGATGCTAAAAGGAAGTATTCTACTTATGATAAAGAGTTTTATGCTATTATTAGATGTTTAGAACATTGGAGACATTATTTGATTGCAAAAGAATTTGTGTTACATTCTGACCATGAGGCCTTGAAATTCATTCAAAGCCAACACAAACTTCAATCTAGACATGCTAAGTGGGTCGAGTTCCTACAAACCTTTCATTTCACCATTAAACACAAAGCGGGTAAATTAAACACCGGAGCTGATGCTTTATCTAGGAGATACTTGCTTTTGAGTACTTTGAATACTAAGGTTGTTGGGATGGAATTGTTAAAAGAATGTTATATTGATGATGTTGATTTTGGAGAAATATTTGAAAAATGTCATAACAAACCTCAAGGACTTTTTTACCTCTTTCAAGGATATCTCTTTCGAGGTAATCAATTATGCGTGCCCAGACATAGTGTTAGGGAGACCTTAATTAAGGAATATCATGAGGGAGGACTTGGAGGACATTTTGGGGAAGAAAAGACCATAGCTCTAGTGAGTGAGACCTTCTTTTGGCCGAAACTTGCTAAAGATGTCATTCATATTATTAAGAGGTGTGTGCAATGCCTAAAAGCCAAAGCCCACAAAACGTCTCAAGGTCTTTACCAACCTCTTCCTACACCACAAAATCCATGGGAAGATGTGAGCTTAGACTTCATAAGCGGACTACCTAGAACCTCTAACAATAAGGATTCCATTATGGTTGTTGTTGATAGGTTTTCTAAGATGGCCCATTTCATTCCTTGTCATACTACACATGATGCTGTTAACATTGCTAATCTTTATTTTAAAGAAATAGTAAGACTACATGGGATAGCAAGAAGTATGGTAAGTGATAGAGACTCAAAGTTTCTTAGTCATTTTTGGCTTACTTTGTGGAAAAAGATGGGAACCAAGCTTAACTTTAGTAGTTCTAGCCACCCCCAGACTGATGGACAAACCGAAGTAACCAATAGGACCTTAGGAACCTTGTTGCGTGCCCTCATTACTAAGAATCCTAAACAATGGGAACAATTGCTACCACATGCTGAATTTGCTTATAATCGAGTTCCTAGCAAGACCACCGGTTTTTCTCCTTTCTTTGTAGTTTATGGCCTTAATCCTTTAACCCCTATAGATCTTACGCCTTTTCCTACACCTTTGAAGTTTAGCCATGATGCCGAGTCTAGAGCTAATGAGATCCAAAAGTTGCATAAACAAGTTGTGGAAAAGATTGAGAAAATGAATAATAAGGTTAAAGACAAAGTGGACCAAAAGAGAAAAGAAGTGATTTTCAAAGAAGGTGACTTAGTATGGATTTACTTGAGAAAGGATAGGTTTCCCACACAAAGGAAATCAAAGTTAAGTGCTAGAATTGATGGACCGTTCGAAATTTTGGAAAAAGTAAATGACAATGCTTACAAACTAGAGCTACCTAGTAGCTATGGTGTGTCTTCTACTTTCAATGTTGCAGATTTGATTACATTTCATGAGGAGGACATGTTACCAAGCTTGAGGTCAAGCTTTTCCAAAGAAGGGGAGGATGATGTAGGATCACCTACATCTAGTTCTGCTGAGCTAGCCAAGATCAATATAATAATGCATCAAATGGAAGACGCTCAAATTCAAGGTCCAAAACTGAAATCCTTTAATTTCGTAGTCATAAACTAAGTCTACTTTTTTTTTTTTTGGGTCGTTTTATTATTTAAGTCGTTTATTTTATTTCGAGTATTTGGGTCTTTTGTTTTCTTCGAAATGATTAAAGCCAGGTTTAGGATCAAGCTTAATCATTTCTCATGCTTAGTTAGTCAAGTTGTACTTTTCTTTTATTTGAGTTTAGTATTTAATTTTGCTCATGGGTCGAATATTATGCGATTGAAACGCAAGCAAGCAGCTGAAAATATCAAGCAAATAAACCAAGGAAATATGAAGAATATAAATATGAAGGTTCAGCAAGTGGAAGATTAAAAAAATATATTTAGCAAAATCAAGTTGATTGAGACAGCAAATAAACCAAGGACATATGAAGATATTTGCAAATCATACAAGAATTCAGCCGTTGGGAAATCTGATTTTGGTAAGGATCAATTATCAATGAACAATGAACAATGAAGAATGAACAAGGATCAATGAGCATTGTAGAATGAACGATGAAGAATGAACAAGGATCAATGATCAATAATGAATGAACGATGAAGAATGAACAAGGATCATTGAGCATTCTAGAATGAACGATGTAGAATGAACAAGGATCAATGATTATTGAAGAATGAACGATGAAGAATGAACAAGGATCAATGATCATTGAAAAATGAACAACGAAGAATGAACAAGATTCAATGATCATTGAAGAATACGATAAAGAGTGAACAAGGATCAATTATCAATGAACAATGAACAATGAAAAATGAACAAGGATCAATGAGCATTGTAGAATGAACGATGAAGAATGAACAAGGATCAATGATCATTGAAGAATGAGCGATGAAGAATGAACAAGGATCAATGATCAATAATGAATGAACAATGAAGAATGAACAAGGATCAATGAGCATTGAAGAATGAATGATGAAGAATGAACATGGAGCAATGATCAATAATGAATGAATGATGAAGAATGAACAAGGATCAATGATCATTGAAGAATGAACGATGAAGAATGAACAAGGATCAATGATCATTGAAGAATGAACGACGAAGAATGAACAAGGTTCAATGATCATTGAATAATGAACGATTAAGAATGAACAAGGATCAATTATCAATGAACAATGAACGATGAAGAATGAACAAGGATCAATGAGCATTGTAGAATGAACGATGAAGAATGAACAAGGATCAATGATCAATAATGAATGAACGATGAAGAAGGAACAAGGATCATTGAGCATTGTAGAATGAACGATGCAGAATGAACAAGGATCAATGATTATTGAAGAATGAACAATAAAGAATGAACAAGGATCAATTATCAATGAACAATGAACAATGAAGAATGAACAAGGATCAATGAGCATTGTAGAATGAACGATGAAGAATGAACAAGGATCAATGATCAATAATGAATGAACGATGAAGAATCAACAAGGATCATTGAACATTGTAGAACGAACGATGAAGAATGAACAAGGATCAATGATCATTGAAGAATGAACGATGAAGAATGAACAAGGATCAATGAGCATTGTAGAATGAACGATGAATAATGAATAAGAATCAATGATCAATAATGAATGAACGATGAAGAATGAACATGGATCAATGAGCATTGTAGAATGAACGATGAAGAATGAACAAGGAGCAATGATCATTGTGGAATGAACGATGAAGAATGAACAAGGATCAATGATCAATAATAAATGAACAAGGATCAATGAGCATTGTAGAATGAACGATGAAGAATGAACAAGGAGCAATGATCAATAATGAATGAATGATGAAGAATGAACAAGGATCAATGATCATTGAAGAATGAACGATGAAGAATGAACAAGGATCAATGATCATTGAAGAATGAACGACGAAGAATGAACAAGGTTCAATGATCATTGAAGAATGAACAATAAAGAATGAACAAGGATCAATTATCAATGAACAATAAACAATGAAGAATGAACAAGGTTCAATGATCATTGAAGAATGAACAATTAAGAATGAACAAGGATCAATTATCAATGAACAATGAACGATGAAGAATGAACAAGGATCAATGATCAATAATGAATGAACGATGAAGAATGAACAAGGATCATTGAGCATTGTAGAATGAACGATGTAGAATGAACAAGGATCAATGATTATTGAAGAATGAACGATGAAGAATGAACAAGGATCAATGATCAATGAACAATGAACGATGAAGAATGAACAAGGATCAATGAGCATTATAGAATGAACGATGAAAAATGAATAAGAATCAAAGATCAATAATGAATGAACGATGAAGAATGAACATGGATCAACGAGCATTGTAGAACGAACGATGAAGAATGAACAAGGATTAATGATCATTGAAGAATGAACAAGGATCAATGAGCATTGCAGAATGAACGATGAAAAATGAATAACAATCAATGATCAATAATGAATGAACGATGAAGAATGAACATGGATCAATGAGCATTGTAGAATGAACGATGAAGAATGAACAAGGAGCAATAATCATTGTAGAATGAACGATGAAGAATGAACAAGGATCAATGATCAATAATGAATGAACAAGGATCAATGAGCATTGTAGAATGAACGATGAAGAATGAACAAGGAGCAATAATCAATAATGAATGAATGATGAAGAATGAACAAGGATCAATGATCATTGAAGAATGAACGATGAAGAATGAACAAGGATCAATGATCATTGAAGAATGAACGACGAAGAATGAACAAGGTTCAATGATCATTGAAGAATGAACAATAAAGAATGAACAAGGATCAATTATCAATGAACAATGAACAATGAAGAATGAACAAGGATCAATGAGCATTGTAGAATGAACGATGAAGAATGAACAAGGATCAATGATCAATAATGAATGAACGATGAAGAATGAACAAGGATCATTGAGCATTGTAGAATGAACGATGTAGAATGAACAAGGATCAATGATTATTGAAGAATGAACGATGAAGAATGAACAAGGATCAATGATCATTGAAAAATGAACAACGAAGAATGAACAAGGTTCAATGATCATTGAAGAATGAACGATAAAGAGTGAACAAGGATCAATTATCAATGAACAATGAACGATGAAGAATGAACAAGGATCAATGAGCATTGTAGAATGAACGATGAAGAATGAACAAGGATCAATGATCATTGAAGAATGAACGATGAAGAATGAACAAGGATCGATGATCAATGAACAATGAACGATGAAGAATGAACAAGGATCAATGAGCATTATAGAATGAACGATGAAAAATGAATAAGAATCAAAGATCAATAATGAATGAACGATGAAGAATGAACATGGATCAATGAGCATTGTAGAACGAACGATGAAGAATGAACAAGGATCAATGATCATTGAAGAATGAACGATGAAGAACGAACAAGGATCAATGATCATTAAAGAATGAACGACGAAGAATGAACAAGGTTCAATGATCATTGAAGAATGAACAATAAAGAATGAACAAGGATCAATTATCAATGAACAATGAACAATGAAGAATGAACAAGGATCAATGAGCATTGTAGAATGAACGATGAAGAATGAACAAGGATCAATGATGAATAATGAATGAACGATGAAGAATCAACAAGGATCATTGAACATTGTAGAACGAACGATGAAGAATGAACAAGGATCAATGATCATTGAAGAATGAACGATGAAGAATGAACAAGGATCAATGAGCATTGTAGAATGAACGATGAAAAATGAATAAGAATCAATGATCAATAATGAATGAACGATGAAGAATGAACATGGATCAATGAGCATTGTAGAATGAACGATGAAGAATGAACAAGGAGCAATGATCATTGTAGAATGAACGATGAAGAATGAACAAGGATCAATGATCAATAATAAATGAACAAGGATCAATGAGCATTGTAGAATGAACGATGAAGAATGAACAAGGAGCAATGATCAATAATGAATGAATGATGAAGAATGAACAAGGATCAATGATCATTGAAGAATGAACGATGAAGAATGAACAAGGATCAATGATCATTGAAGAATGAACGACGAAGAATGAACAAGGTTCAATGATCATTGAAGAATGAACAATAAAGAATGAACAAGGATCAATTATCAATGAACAATGAACAATGAAGAATGAACAAGGTTCAATGATCATTGAAGAATGAACGATTAAGAATGAACAAGGATCAATTATCAATGAACAATGAACGATGAAGAATGAACAAGGATCAATGATCAATAATGAATGAACGATGAAGAATGAACAAGGATCATTGAGCATTGTAGAATGAACGATGTAGAATGAACAAGGATCAATGATTATTGAAGAATGAACGATGAAGAATGAACAAGGATCAATGATCAATGAACAATGAACGATGAAGAATGAACAAGGATCAATGAGCATTATAGAATGAACGATGAAAAATGAATAAGAATCAAAGATAAATAATGAATGAACGATGAAGAATGAACATGGATCAATGAGCATTGTAGAACGAACGATGAAGAATGAACAAGGATCAATGATCATTGAAGAATGAACGATGAAGAACGAACAAGGATCAATGATCATTAAAGAATGAACGACGAAGAATGAACAAGGTTCAATGATCATTGAAGAATGAACAATAAAGAATGAACAAGGATCAATTATCAATGAACAATGAACAATGAAGAATGAACAAGGATCAATGAGCATTGTAGAATGAACGATGAAGAATGAACAAGGATCAATGATCAATAATGAATGAACGATGAAGAATCAACAAGGATCATTGAACATTGTAGAACGAACGATGAAGAATGAACAAGGATCAATGATCATTGAAGAATGAACGATGAAGAATGAACAAGGATCAATGAGCATTGTAGAATGAACGATGAAAAATGAATAAGAATCAATGATCAATAATGAATGAACGATGAAGAATGAACATGGATCAATGAGCATTGTAGAATGAACGATGAAGAATGAACAAGGAGCAATGATCATTGTAGAATGAACGATGAAGAATGAACAAGGATCAATGATCAATAATAAATGAACAAGGATCAATGAGCATTGTAGAATGAACGATGAAGAATGAACAAGGAGCAATGATCAATAATGAATGAATGATGAAGAATGAACAAGGATCAATGATCATTGAAGAATGAACGATGAAGAATGAACAAGGATCAATGATCATTGAAGAATGAACGACGAAGAATGAACAAGGTTCAATGATCATTGAAGAATGAACAATAAAGAATGAACAAGGATCAATTATCAATGAACAATGAACAATGAAGAATGAACAAGGTTCAATGATCATTGAAGAATGAACGATTAAGAATGAACAAGGATCAATTATCAATGAACAATGAACGATGAAGAATGAACAAGGATCAATGATCAATAATGAATGAACGATGAAGAATGAACAAGGATCATTGAGCATTGTAGAATGAACGATGTAGAATGAACAAGGATCAATGATTATTGAAGAATGAACGATGAAGAATGAACAAGGATCAATGATCAATGAACAATGAACGATGAAGAATGAACAAGGATCAATGAGCATTATAGAATGAACGATGAAAAATGAATAAGAATCAAAGATCAATAATGAATGAACGATGAAGAATGAACATGGATCAATGAGCATTGTAGAACGAACGATGAAGAATGAACAAGGATCAATGATCATTGAAGAATGAACGATGAAGAACGAACAAGGATCAATGATCATTAAAGAATGAACGACGAAGAATGAACAAGGTTCAATGATCATTGAAGAATGAACAATAAAGAATGAACAAGGATCAATTATCAATGAACAATGAACAATGAAGAATGAACAAGGATCAATGAGCATTGTAGAATGAACGATGAAGAATGAACAAGGATCAATGATCAATAATGAATGAACGATGAAGAATCAACAAGGATCATTGAACATTGTAGAACGAACGATGAAGAATGAACAAGGATCAATGATCATTGAAGAATGAACGATGAAGAATGAACAAGGATCAATGAGCATTGTAGAATGAACGATGAAAAATGAATAAGAATCAATGATCAATAATGAATGAACGATGAAGAATGAACATGGATCAATGAGCATTGTAGAATGAACGATGAAGAATGAACAAGGAGCAATGATCATTGTAGAATGAACGATGAAGAATGAACAAGGATCAATGATCAATAATAAATGAACAAGGATCAATGAGCATTGTAGAATGAACGATGAAGAATGAACAAGGAGCAATGATCAATAATGAATGAATGATGAAGAATGAACAAGGATCAATGATCATTGAAGAATGAACGATGAAGAATGAACAAGGATCAATGATCATTGAAGAATGAACGACGAAGAATGAACAAGGTTCAATGATCATTGAAGAATGAACAATAAAGAATGAACAAGGATCAATTATCAATGAACAATGAACAATGAAGAATGAACAAGGTTCAATGATCATTGAAGAATGAACGATTAAGAATGAACAAGGATCAATTATCAATGAACAATGAACGATGAAGAATGAACAAGGATCAATGATCAATAATGAATGAACGATGAAGAATGAACAAGGATCATTGAGCATTGTAGAATGAACGATGTAGAATGAACAAGGATCAATGATTATTGAAGAATGAACGATGAAGAATGAACAAGGATCAATGATCAATGAACAATGAACGATGAAGAATGAACAAGGATCAATGAGCATTATAGAATGAACGATGAAAAATGAATAAGAATCAAAGATCAATAATGAATGAACGATGAAGAATGAACATGGATCAACGAGCATTGTAGAACGAACGATGAAGAATGAACAAGGATCAATGATCATTGAAGAATGAACGATGAAGAATGAACAAGGATCAATGAGCATTGCAGAATGAACGATGAAAAATGAATAAGAATCAATGATCAATAATGAATGAACGATGATGAATGAACATGGATCAATGAGCATTGTAGAATGAACGATGAAGAATGAACAAGGAGCAATAATCATTGTAGAATGAACGATGAAGAATGAACAAGGATCAATGATCAATAATGAATGAACAAGGATCAATGAGCATTGTAGAATGAACGATGAAGAATGAACAAGGAGCAATAATCAATAATGAATGAATGATGAAGAATGAACAAGGATCAATGATCATTGAAGAATGAACGATGAAGAATGAACAAGGATCAATGATCATTGAAGAATGAACGACGAAGAATGAACAAGGTTCATTGATCATTGAAGAATGAACAATAAAGAATGAACAAGATCAATTATCAATGAACAATGAACAATGAAGAATGAACAAGGATCAATGAGCATTGTAGAATGAACGATGAAGAATGAACAAGGATCAATGATCAATAATGAATGAACGATGAAGAATGAACAAGGATCATTGAGCATTGTAGAATGAACGATGTAGAATGAACAAGGATCAATGATTATTGAAGAATGAACGATGAAGAATGAACAAGGATCAATGATCAATAATGAATGAACGATGAAGAATGAACAAGGATCATTGAGCATTGTAGAATGAACGATGTAGAATGAACAAGGATCAATGATTATTGAAGAATGAACGATGAAGAATGAACAAGGATCAATGATCAATGAACAATGAACGATGAAGAATGAACAAGGATCAATGAGCATTATAGAATGAACGATGAAAAATGAATAAGAATCAAAGATCAATAATGAATGAACGATGAAGAATGAACATGGATCAATGAGCATTGTAGAACGAACGATGAAGAATGAACAAGGATCAATGATCATTGAAGAATGAACGATGAAGAACGAACAAGGATCAATGATCATTAAAGAATGAACGACGAAGAATGAACAAGGTTCAATGATCATTGAAGAATGAACAATAAAGAATGAACAAGGATCAATTATCAATGAACAATGAACAATGAAGAATGAACAAGGATCAATGAGCATTGTAGAATGAACGATGAAGAATGAACAAGCATCAATGATCAATAATGAATGAACGATGAAGAATCAACAAGGATCATTGAACATTGTAGAACGAACGATGAAGAATGAACAAGGATCAATGATCATTGAAGAATGAACGATGAAGAATGAACAAGGATCAATGAGCATTGTAGAATGAACGATGAAAAATGAATAAGAATCAATGATCAATAATGAATGAACGATGAAGAATGAACATGGATCAATGAGCATTGTAGAATGAACGATGAAGAATGAACAAGGAGCAATGATCATTGTAGAATGAACGATGAAGAATGAACAAGGATCAATGATCAATAATAAATGAACAAGGATCAATGAGCATTGTAGAATGAACGATGAAGAATGAACAAGGAGCAATGATCAATAATGAATGAATGATGAAGAATGAACAAGGATCAATGATCATTGAAGAATGAACGATGAAGAATGAACAAGGATCAATGATCATTGAAGAATGAACGACGAAGAATGAACAAGGTTCAATGATCATTGAAGAATGAACAATAAAGAATGAACAAGGATCAATTATCAATGAACAATGAACAATGAAGAATGAACAAGGTTCAATGATCATTGAAGAATGAACGATTAAGAATGAACAAGGATCAATTATCAATGAACAATGAACGATGAAGAATGAACAAGGATCAATGATCAATAATGAATGAACGATGAAGAATGAACAAGGATCATTGAGCATTGTAGAATGAACGATGTAGAATGAACAAGGATCAATGATTATTGAAGAATGAACGATGAAGAATGAACAAGGATCAATGATCAATGAACAATGAACGATGAAGAATGAACAAGGATCAATGAGCATTATAGAATGAACGATGAAAAATGAATAAGAATCAAAGATCAATAATGAATGAACGATGAAGAATGAACATGGATCAATGAGCATTGTAGAACGAACGATGAAGAATGAACAAGGATCAATGATCATTGAAGAATGAACGATGAAGAACGAACAAGGATCAATGATCATTAAAGAATGAACGACGAAGAATGAACAAGGTTCAATGATCATTGAAGAATGAACAATAAAGAATGAACAAGGATCAATTATCAATGAACAATGAACAATGAAGAATGAACAAGGATCAATGAGCATTGTAGAATGAACGATGAAGAATGAACAAGGATCAATGATCAATAATGAATGAACGATGAAGAATCAACAAGGATCATTGAACATTGTAGAACGAACGATGAAGAATGAACAAGGATCAATGATCATTGAAGAATGAACGATGAAGAATGAACAAGGATCAATGAGCATTGTAGAATGAACGATGAAAAATGAATAAGAATCAATGATCAATAATGAATGAACGATGAAGAATGAACATGGATCAATGAGCATTGTAGAATGAACGATGAAGAATGAACAAGGAGCAATGATCATTGTAGAATGAACGATGAAGAATGAACAAGGATCAATGATCAATAATAAATGAACAAGGATCAATGAGCATTGTAGAATGAACGATGAAGAATGAACAAGGAGCAATGATCAATAATGAATGAATGATGAAGAATGAACAAGGATCAATGATCATTGAAGAATGAACGATGAAGAATGAACAAGGATCAATGATCATTGAAGAATGAACGACGAAGAATGAACAAGGTTCAATGATCATTGAAGAATGAACAATAAAGAATGAACAAGGATCAATTATCAATGAACAATGAACAATGAAGAATGAACAAGGTTCAATGATCATTGAAGAATGAACGATTAAGAATGAACAAGGATCAATTATCAATGAACAATGAACGATGAAGAATGAACAAGGATCAATGATCAATAATGAATGAACGATGAAGAATGAACAAGGATCATTGAGCATTGTAGAATGAACGATGTAGAATGAACAAGGATCAATGATTATTGAAGAATGAACGATGAAGAATGAACAAGGATCAATGATCAATGAACAATGAACGATGAAGAATGAACAAGGATCAATGAGCATTATAGAATGAACGATGAAAAATGAATAAGAATCAAAGATCAATAATGAATGAACGATGAAGAATGAACATGGATCAACGAGCATTGTAGAACGAACGATGAAGAATGAACAAGGATCAATGATCATTGAAGAATGAACGATGAAGAATGAACAAGGATCAATGAGCATTGCAGAATGAACGATGAAAAATGAATAAGAATCAATGATCAATAATGAATGAACGATGATGAATGAACATGGATCAATGAGCATTGTAGAATGAACGATGAAGAATGAACAAGGAGCAATAATCATTGTAGAATGAACGATGAAGAATGAACAAGGATCAATGATCAATAATGAATGAACAAGGATCAATGAGCATTGTAGAATGAACGATGAAGAATGAACAAGGAGCAATAATCAATAATGAATGAATGATGAAGAATGAACAAGGATCAATGATCATTGAAGAATGAACGATGAAGAATGAACAAGGATCAATGATCATTGAAGAATGAACGACGAAGAATGAACAAGGTTCATTGATCATTGAAGAATGAACAATAAAGAATGAACAAGATCAATTATCAATGAACAATGAACAATGAAGAATGAACAAGGATCAATGAGCATTGTAGAATGAACGATGAAGAATGAACAAGGATCAATGATCAATAATGAATGAACGATGAAGAATGAACAAGGATCATTGAGCATTGTAGAATGAACGATGTAGAATGAACAAGGATCAATGATTATTGAAGAATGAACGATGAAGAATGAACAAGGATCAATGATCATTGAAAAATGAACAACGAAGAATGAACAAGGTTCAATGATCATTGAAGAATGAACGATAAAGAGTGAACAAGGATCAATTATCAATGAACAATGAACGATGAAGAATGAACAAGGATCAATGAGCATTGTAGAATGAACGATGAAGAATGAACAAGGATCAATGATCATTGAAGAATGAACGATGAAGAATGAACAAGGATCGATGATCAATGAACAATGAACGATGAAGAATGAACAAGGATCAATGAGCATTATAGAATGAACGATGAAAAATGAATAAGAATCAAAGATCAATAATGAATGAACGATGAAGAATGAACATGGATCAACGAGCATTGTAGAACGAACGATGAAGAATGAACAAGGATCAATGATCATTGAAGAATGAACGATGATGAATGAACAAGGATCAATGATCATTAAAGAATGAACGACGAAGAATGAACAAGGTTCAATGATCATTGAAGAATGAACAATAAAGAATGAACAAGGATCAATTATCAATGAACAATGAACAATGAAGAATGAACAAGGATCAATGAGCATTGTAGAATGAACGATGAAGAATGAACAAGGATCAATGATCAATAATGAATGAACGATGAAGAATCAACAAGGATCATTGAACATTGTAGAACGAACGATGAAGAATGAACAAGGATCAATGATCATTGAAGAATGAACGATGAAGAATGAACAAGGATCAATGAGCATTGTAGAATGAACGATGAAAAATGAATAAGAATCAATGATCAATAATGAATGAACGATGAAGAATGAACATGGATCAATGAGCATTGTAGAATGAACGATGAAGAATGAACAAGGAGCAATGATCATTGTAGAATGAACGATGAAGAATGAACAAGGATCAATGATCAATAATAAATGAACAAGGATCAATGAGCATTGTAGAATGAACGATGAAGAATGAACAAGGAGCAATGATCAATAATGAATGAATGATGAAGAATGAACAAGGATCAATGATCATTGAAGAATGAACGATGAAGAATGAACAAGGATCAATGATCATTGAAGAATGAACGACGAAGAATGAACAAGGTTCAATGATCATTGAAGAATGAACAATAAAGAATGAACAAGGATCAATTATCAATGAACAATGAACAATGAAGAATGAACAAGGTTCAATGATCATTGAAGAATGAACGATTAAGAATGAACAAGGATCAATTATCAATGAACAATGAACAATGAAGAATGAACAAGGATCAATGATCAATAATGAATGAACGATGAAGAATGAACAAGGATCATTGAGCATTGTAGAATGAACGATGTAGAATGAACAAGGATCAATGATTATTGAAGAATGAACGATGAAGAATGAACAAGGATCAATGATCAATGAACAATGAACGATGAAGAATGAACAAGGATCAATGAGCATTATAGAATGAACGATGAAAAATGAATAAGAATCAAAGATCAATAATGAATGAACGATGAAGAATGAACATGGATCAACGAGCATTGTAGAACGAACGATGAAGAATGAACAAGGATCAATGATCATTGAAGAATGAACGATGAAGAATGAACAAGGATCAATGAGCATTGCAGAATGAACGATGAAAAATGAATAAGAATCAATGATCAATAATGAATGAACGATGATGAATGAACATGGATCAATGAGCATTGTAGAATGAACGATGAAGAATGAACAAGGAGCAATAATCATTGTAGAATGAACGATGAAGAATGAACAAGGATCAATGATCAATAATGAATGAACAAGGATCAATGAGCATTGTAGAATGAACGATGAAGAATGAACAAGGAGCAATAATCAATAATGAATGAATGATGAAGAATGAACAAGGATCAATGATCATTGAAGAATGAACGATGAAGAATGAACAAGGATCAATGATCATTGAAGAATGAACGACGAAGAATGAACAAGGTTCATTGATCATTGAAGAATGAACAATAAAGAATGAACAAGATCAATTATCAATGAACAATGAACAATGAAGAATGAACAAGGATCAATGAGCATTGTAGAATGAACGATGAAGAATGAACAAGGATCAATGATCAATAATGAATGAACGATGAAGAATGAACAAGGATCATTGAGCATTGTAGAATGAACGATGTAGAATGAACAAGGATCAATGATTATTGAAGAATGAACGATGAAGAATGAACAAGGATCAATGATCATTGAAAAATGAACAACGAAGAATGAACAAGGTTCAATGATCATTGAAGAATGAACGATAAAGAGTGAACAAGGATCAATTATCAATGAACAATGAACGATGAAGAATGAACAAGGATCAATGAGCATTGTAGAATGAACGATGAAGAATGAACAAGGATCAATGATCATTGAAGAATGAACGATGAAGAATGAACAAGGATCGATGATCAATGAACAATGAACGATGAAGAATGAACAAGGATCAATGAGCATTATAGAATGAACGATGAAAAATGAATAAGAATCAAAGATCAATAATGAATGAACGATGAAGAATGAACATGGATCAACGAGCATTGTAGAACGAACGATGAAGAATGAACAAGGATCAATGATCATTGAAGAATGAACGATGATGAATGAACAAGGATCAATGATCATTGAAGAATGAACGACGAAGAATGAACAAGGTTCAATGATCATTGAAGAATGAACAATAAAGAATTAACAAGGATCAATTATCAATGAACAATGAACAATGAAGAATGAACAAGGATCAATGAGCATTGTAGAATGAACGATGAAGAATGAACAAGGATCAATGATAGATAATGAATGAACGATGAAGAATGAACAAGGATCATTGAGCATTGTAGAACGAACGATGAAGAATGAACAAGGATCAATGATCATTGAAGAATGAACGATGAAGAATGAACAAGGATCAATGAGCATTGTAGAATGAACGATGAAAAATGAATAAGAATCAATGATCAATAATGAATGAACGATGAAGAATGAACATGGATCAATGAGCATTGTAGAATGAACGATGAAGAATGAACAAGGAGCAATGATCATTGTAGAATGAACGATGAAGAATGAACAAGGATCAATGATCAATAATGAATGAACAAGGATCAATGAGCATTGTAGAATGAACGATGAAGAATGAACAAGGAGCAATGATCAATAATGAATGAATGATGAAGAATGAACAAGGATCAATGATCATTGAAGAATGAACGATGAAGAATGAACAAGGATCAATGATCATTGAAGAATGGACGACGAAGAATGAACAAGGTTCAATGATCATTGAAGAATGAACAATAAAGAATGAACAAGGATCAATTATCAATGAACAATGAACAATGAAGAATGAACAAGGATCAATGAGCATTGTAGAATGAACGATGAAGAATGAACAAGGATCAATGATCAATAATGAATGAACGATGAAGAATGAACAAGGATCATTGAGCATTCTAGAATGAACGATGTAGAATGAACAAGGATCAATGATTATTGAAGAATGAACGATGAAGAATGAACAAGGATCAATGATCATTGAAAAATGAACAACGAAGAATGAACAAGGTTCAATGATCATTGAAGAATGAACGATAAAGAGTGAACAAGGATCAATTATCAATGAACAATGAACGATGAAAAATGAACAAGGATCAATGAGCATTGTAGAATGAACGATGAAGAATGAACAAGGATCAATGATCATTGAAGAATGAACGATGAAGAATGAACAAGGATCAATGATCAATAATGAATGAACAATGAAGAATGAACAAGGATCAATGAGCATTGAAGAATGAATGATGAAGAATGAACATGGAGCAATGATCAATAATGAATGAATGATGAAGAATGAACAAGGATCAATGATCATTGAAGAATGAATGATGAAGAATGAACAAGGATCAATGATCATTGAAGAATGAACGACGAAGAATGAACAAGGTTCAATGATCATTGAATAATGAACGATTAAGAATGAACAAGGATCAATTATCAATGAACAATGAACGATGAAGAATGAACAAGGATCAATGAGCATTGTAGAATGAACGATGAAGAATGAACAAGGATCAATGATCAATAATGAATGAACGATGAAGAAGGAACAAAGATCATTGAGCATTGTAGAATGAACGATGCAGAATGATCAAGGATCAATGAACAATGAATGATGAAGAATGAACAAGGATCAATGAGCATTATAGAATGAACGATGAAAAATGAATAAGAATCAAAGATCAATAATGAATGAACGATGAAGAATGAACATGGATCAATGAGCATTGTAGAACGAACGATGAAGAATGAACAAGGATCAATGATCATTGAAGAATGAACGATGAAGAATGAACAAGGATCAATGATCATTGAAAAATGAACAACGAAGAATGAACAAGATTCAATGATCATTGAAGAATACGATAAAGAGTGAACAAGGATCAATTATCAATGAACAATGAACAATGAAAAATGAACAAGGATCAATGAGCATTGTAGAATGAACGATGAAGAATGAACAAGGATCAATGATCATTGAAGAATGAGCGATGAAGAATGAACAAGGATCAATGATCAATAATGAATGAACAATGAAGAATGAACAAGGATCAATGAGCATTGAAGAATGAATGATGAAGAATGAACATGGAGCAATGATCAATAATGAATGAATGATGAAGAATGAACAAGGATCAATGATCATTGAAGAATGAACGATGAAGAATGAACAAGGATCAATGATCATTGAAGAATGAACGACGAAGAATGAACAAGGTTCAATGATCATTGAATAATGAACGATTAAGAATGAACAAGGATCAATTATCAATGAACAATGAACGATGAAGAATGAACAAGGATCAATGAGCATTGTAGAATGAACGATGAAGAATGAACAAGGATCAATGATCAATAATGAATGAACGATGAAGAAGGAACAAGGATCATTGAGCATTGTAGAATGAACGATGCAGAATGAACAAGGATCAATGATTATTGAAGAATGAACAATAAAGAATGAACAAGGATCAATTATCAATGAACAATGAACAATGAAGAATGAACAAGGATCAATGAGCATTGTAGAATGAACGATGAAGAATGAACAAGGATCAATGATCAATAATGAATGAACGATGAAGAATCAACAAGGATCATTGAACATTGTAGAACGAACGATGAAGAATGAACAAGGATCAATGATCATTGAAGAATGAACGATGAAGAATGAACAAGGATCAATGAGCATTGTAGAATGAACGATGAATAATGAATAAGAATCAATGATCAATAATGAATGAACGATGAAGAATGAACATGGATCAATGAGCATTGTAGAATGAACGATGAAGAATGAACAAGGAGCAATGATCATTGTAGAATGAACGATGAAGAATGAACAAGGATCAATGATCAATAATAAATGAACAAGGATCAATGAGCATTGTAGAATGAACGATGAAGAATGAACAAGGAGCAATGATCAATAATGAATGAATGATGAAGAATGAACAAGGATCAATGATCATTGAAGAATGAACGATGAAGAATGAACAAGGATCAATGATCATTGAAGAATGAACGACGAAGAATGAACAAGGTTCAATGATCATTGAAGAATGAACAATAAAGAATGAACAAGGATCAATTATCAATGAACAATAAACAATGAAGAATGAACAAGGTTCAATGATCATTGAAGAATGAACAATTAAGAATGAACAAGGATCAATTATCAATGAACAATGAACGATGAAGAATGAACAAGGATCAATGATCAATAATGAATGAACGATGAAGAATGAACAAGGATCATTGAGCATTGTAGAATGAACGATGTAGAATGAACAAGGATCAATGATTATTGAAGAATGAACGATGAAGAATGAACAAGGATCAATGATCAATGAACAATGAACGATGAAGAATGAACAAGGATCAATGAGCATTATAGAATGAACGATGAAAAATGAATAAGAATCAAAGATCAATAATGAATGAACGATGAAGAATGAACATGGATCAACGAGCATTGTAGAACGAACGATGAAGAATGAACAAGGATTAATGATCATTGAAGAATGAACAAGGATCAATGAGCATTGCAGAATGAACGATGAAAAATGAATAACAATCAATGATCAATAATGAATGAACGATGAAGAATGAACATGGATCAATGAGCATTGTAGAATGAACGATGAAGAATGAACAAGGAGCAATAATCATTGTAGAATGAACGATGAAGAATGAACAAGGATCAATGATCAATAATGAATGAACAAGGATCAATGAGCATTGTAGAATGAACGATGAAGAATGAACAAGGAGCAATAATCAATAATGAATGAATGATGAAGAATGAACAAGGATCAATGATCATTGAAGAATGAACGATGAAGAATGAACAAGGATCAATGATCATTGAAGAATGAACGACGAAGAATGAACAAGGTTCAATGATCATTGAAGAATGAACAATAAAGAATGAACAAGGATCAATTATCAATGAACAATGAACAATGAAGAATGAACAAGGATCAATGAGCATTGTAGAATGAACGATGAAGAATGAACAAGGATCAATGATCAATAATGAATGAACGATGAAGAATGAACAAGGATCATTGAGCATTGTAGAATGAACGATGTAGAATGAACAAGGATCAATGATTATTGAAGAATGAACGATGAAGAATGAACAAGGATCAATGATCATTGAAAAATGAACAACGAAGAATGAACAAGGTTCAATGATCATTGAAGAATGAACGATAAAGAGTGAACAAGGATCAATTATCAATGAACAATGAACGATGAAGAATGAACAAGGATCAATGAGCATTGTAGAATGAACGATGAAGAATGAACAAGGATCAATGATCATTGAAGAATGAACGATGAAGAATGAACAAGGATCGATGATCAATGAACAATGAACGATGAAGAATGAACAAGGATCAATGAGCATTATAGAATGAACGATGAAAAATGAATAAGAATCAAAGATCAATAATGAATGAACGATGAAGAATGAACATGGATCAACGAGCATTGTAGAACGAACGATGAAGAATGAACAAGGATCAATGATCATTGAAGAATGAACGATGATGAATGAACAAGGATCAATGATCATTGAAGAATGAACGACGAAGAATGAACAAGGTTCAATGATCATTGAAGAATGAACAATAAAGAATTAACAAGGATCAATTATCAATGAACAATGAACAATGAAGAATGAACAAGGATCAATGAGCATTGTAGAATGAACGATGAAGAATGAACAAGGATCAATGATAGATAATGAATGAACGATGAAGAATGAACAAGGATCATTGAGCATTGTAGAACGAACGATGAAGAATGAACAAGGATCAATGATCATTGAAGAATGAACGATGAAGAATGAACAAGGATCAATGAGCATTGTAGAATGAACGATGAAAAATGAATAAGAATCAATGATCAATAATGAATGAACGATGAAGAATGAACATGGATCAATGAGCATTGTAGAATGAACGATGAAGAATGAACAAGGAGCAATGATCATTGTAGAATGAACGATGAAGAATGAACAAGGATCAATGATCAATAATGAATGAACAAGGATCAATGAGCATTGTAGAATGAACGATGAAGAATGAACAAGGAGCAATGATCAATAATGAATGAATGATGAAGAATGAACAAGGATCAATGATCATTGAAGAATGAACGATGAAGAATGAACAAGGATCAATGATCATTGAAGAATGGACGACGAAGAATGAACAAGGTTCAATGATCATTGAAGAATGAACAATAAAGAATGAACAAGGATCAATTATCAATGAACAATGAACAATGAAGAATGAACAAGGATCAATGAGCATTGTAGAATGAACGATGAAGAATGAACAAGGATCAATGATCAATAATGAATGAACGATGAAGAATGAACAAGGATCATTGAGCATTCTAGAATGAACGATGTAGAATGAACAAGGATCAATGATTATTGAAGAATGAACGATGAAGAATGAACAAGGATCAATGATCATTGAAAAATGAACAACGAAGAATGAACAAGGTTCAATGATCATTGAAGAATGAACGATAAAGAGTGAACAAGGATCAATTATCAATGAACAATGAACGATGAAAAATGAACAAGGATCAATGAGCATTGTAGAATGAACGATGAAGAATGAACAAGGATCAATGATCATTGAAGAAAGAACGATGAAGAATGAACAAGGATCAATGATCAATAATGAATGAACAATGAAGAATGAACAAGGATCAATGAGCATTGAAGAATGAATGATGAAGAATGAACATGGAGCAATGATCAATAATGAATGAATGATGAAGAATGAACAAGGATCAATGATCATTGAAGAATGAACGATGTAGAATGAACAAGGATCAATGATTATTGAAGAATGAACGATGAAGAATGAACAAGGATCAATGATCATTGAAAAATGAACAACGAAGAATGAACAAGGTTCAATGATCATTGAAGAATGAACGATAAAGAGTGAACAAGGATCAATTATCAATGAACAATGAACGATGAAGAATGAACAAGGATCAATGAGCATTGTAGAATGAACGATGAAGAATGAACAAGGATCAATGATCATTGAAGAATGAACGATGAAGAATGAACAAGGATCGATGATCAATGAACAATGAACGATGAAGAATGAACAAGGATCAATGAGCATTATAGAATGAACGATGAAAAATGAATAAGAATCAAAGATCAATAATGAATGAACGATGAAGAATGAACATGGATCAATGAGCATTGTAGAACGAACGATGAAGAATGAACAAGGATCAATGATCATTGAAGAATGAACGATGAAGAATGAACAAGGATCGATGATCAATGAACAATGAACGATGAAGAATGAACAAGGATCAATGAGCATTATAGAATGAACGATCAAAAATAAATAAGAATCAAAGATCAATAATGAATGAACGATGAAGAATGAACATGGATCAACGAGCATTGTAGAACGAACGATGAAGAATGAACAAGGATCAATGATCATTGAAGAATGAACGATGATGAATGAACAAGGATCAATGATCATTGAAGAATGAACGACGAAGAATGAACAAGGTTCAATGATCATTGAAGAATGAACAATAAAGAATTAACAAGGATCAATTATCAATGAACAATGAACAATGAAGAATGAACAAGGATCAATGAGCATTGTAGAATGAACGATGAAGAATGAACAAGGATAAATGATAGATAATGAATGAACGATGATGAATGAACAAGGATCATTGAGCATTGTAGAACGAACGATGAAGAATGAACAAGGATCAATGATCATTGAAGAATGAACGATGAAGAATGAACAAGGATCAATGAGCATTGTAGAATGAACGATGAAAAATGAATAAGAATCAATGATCAATAATGAATGAACGATGAAGAATGAACATGGATCAATGAGCATTGTAGAATGAACGATGAAGAATGAACAAGGAGCAATGATCATTGTAGAATGAACGATGAAGAATGAACAAGGATCAATGATCAATAATGAATGAACAAGGATCAATGAGCATTGTAGAATGAACGATGAAGAATGAACAAGGAGCAATGATCAATAATGAATGAATGATGAAGAATGAACAAGGATCAATGATCATTGAAGAATGAACGATGAAGAATGAACAAGGATCAATGATCATTGAAGAATGGACGACGAAGAATGAACAAGGTTCAATGATCATTGAAGAATGAACAATAAAGAATGAACAAGGATCAATTATCAATGAACAATGAACAATGAAGAATGAACAAGGATCAATGAGCATTGTAGAATGAACGATGAAGAATGAACAAGGATCAATGATCAATAATGAATGAACGATGAAGAATGAACAAGGATCATTGAGCATTCTAGAATGAACGATGTAGAATGAACAAGGATCAATGATTATTGAAGAATGAACGATGAAGAATGAACAAGGATCAATGATCATTGAAAAATGAACAACGAAGAATGAACAAGGTTCAATGATCATTGAAGAATGAACGATAAAGAGTGAACAAGGATCAATTATCAATGAACAATGAACGATGAAAAATGAACAAGGATCAATGAGCATTGTAGAATGAACGATGAAGAATGAACAAGGATCAATGATCATTGAAGAATGAACGATGAAGAATGAACAAGGATCAATGATCAATAATGAATGAACAATGAAGAATGAACAAGGATCAATGAGCATTGAAGAATGAATGATGAAGAATGAACATGGAGCAATGATCAATAATGAATGAATGATGAAGAATGAACAAGGATCAATGATCATTGAAGAATGAATGATGAAGAATGAACAAGGATCAATGATCATTGAAGAATGAACGACGAAGAATGAACAAGGTTCAATGATCATTGAATAATGAACGATTAAGAATGAACAAGGATCAATTATCAATGAACAATGAACGATGAAGAATGAACAAGGATCAATGAGCATTGTAGAATGAACGATGAAGAATGAACAAGGATCAATGATCAATAATGAATGAACGATGAAGAAGGAACAAAGATCATTGAGCATTGTAGAATGAACGATGCAGAATGATCAAGGATCAATGAACAATGAATGATGAAGAATGAACAAGGATCAATGAGCATTATAGAATGAACGATGAAAAATGAATAAGAATCAAAGATCAATAATGAATGAACGATGAAGAATGAACATGGATCAATGAGCATTGTAGAACGAACGATGAAGAATGAACAAGGATCAATGATCATTGAAGAATGAACGATGAAGAATGAACAAGGATCGATGATCAATGAACAATGAACGATGAAGAATGAACAAGGATCAATGAGCATTATAGAATGAACGATGAAAAATGAATAAGAATCAAAGATCAATAATGAATGAACGATGAAGAATGAACATGGATCAACGAGCATTGTAGAACGAACGATGAAGAATGAACAAGGATCAATGATCATTGAAGAATGAACGATGATGAATGAACAAGGATCAATGATCATTGAAGAATGAACGACGAAGAATGAACAAGGTTCAATGATCATTGAAGAATGAACAATAAAGAATTAACAAGGATCAATTATCAATGAACAATGAACAATGAAGAATGAACAAGGATCAATGAGCATTGTAGAATGAACGATGAAGAATGAACAAGGATCAATGATAGATAATGAATGAACGATGAAGAATGAACAAGGATCATTGAGCATTGTAGAACGAACGATGAAGAATGAACAAGGATCAATGATCATTGAAGAATGAACGATGAAGAATGAACAAGGATCAATGAGCATTGTAGAATGAACGATGAAAAATGAATAAGAATCAATGATCAATAATGAATGAACGATGAAGAATGAACATGGATCAATGAGCATTGTAGAATGAACGATGAAGAATGAACAAGGAGCAATGATCATTGTAGAATGAACGATGAAGAATGAACAAGGATCAATGATCAATAATGAATGAACAAGGATCAATGAGCATTGTAGAATGAACGATGAAGAATGATCAAGGAGCAATGATCAATAATGAATGAATGATGAAGAATGAACAAGGATCAATGATCATTGAAGAATGAACGATGAAGAATGAACAAGGATCTATGATCATTGAAGAATGGACGACGAAGAATGAACAAGGTTCAATGATCATTGAAGAATGAACAATAAAGAATGAACAAGGATCAATTATCAATGAACAATGAACAATGAAGAATGAACAAGGATCAATGAGCATTGTAGAATGAACGATGAAGAATGAACAAGGATCAATGATCAATAATGAATGAACGATGAAGAATCAACAAGGATCATTGAACATTGTAGAACGAACGATGAAGAATGAACAAGGATCAATGATCATTGAAGAATGAACGATGAAGAATGAACAAGGATCAATGAGCATTGTAGAATGAACGATGAAAAATGAATAAGAATCAATGATCAATAATGAATGAACGATGAAGAATGAACATGGATCAATGAGCATTGTAGAATGAACGATGAAGAATGAACAAGGAGCAATGATCATTGTAGAATGAACGATGAAGAATGAACAAGGATCAATGATCAATAATAAATGAACAAGGATCAATGAGCATTGTAGAATGAACGATGAAGAATGAACAAGGAGCAATGATCAATAATGAATGAATGATGAAGAATGAACAAGGATCAATGATCATTGAAGAATGAACGATGAAGAATGAACAAGGATCAATGATCATTGAAGAATGAACGACGAAGAATGAACAAGGTTCAATGATCATTGAAGAATGAACAATAAAGAATGAACAAGGATCAATTATCAATGAACAATGAACAATGAAGAATGAACAAGGTTCAATGATCATTGAAGAATGAACGATTAAGAATGAACAAGGATCAATTATCAATGAACAATGAACGATGAAGAATGAACAAGGATCAATGATCAATAATGAATGAACGATGAAGAATGAACAAGGATCATTGAGCATTGTAGAATGAACGATGTAGAATGAACAAGGATCAATGATTATTGAAGAATGAACGATGAAGAATGAACAAGGATCAATGATCAATGAACAATGAACGATGAAGAATGAACAAGGATCAATGAGCATTATAGAATGAACGATGAAAAATGAATAAGAATCAAAGATCAATAATGAATGAACGATGAAGAATGAACATGGATCAACGAGCATTGTAGAACGAACGATGAAGAATGAACAAGGATCAATGATCATTGAAGAATGAACGATGAAGAATGAACAAGGATCAATGAGCATTGCAGAATGAACGATGAAAAATGAATAAGAATCAATGATCAATAATGAATGAACGATGAAGAATGAACATGGATCAATGAGCATTGTAGAATGAACGATGAAGAATGAACAAGGAGCAATAATCATTGTAGAATGAACGATGAAGAATGAACAAGGATCAATGAGCATTGTAGAATGAACGATGAAGAATGAACAAGGATCAATGATCAATAATGAATGAACGATGAAGAATGAACAAGGATCATTGAGCATTCTAGAATGAACGATGTAGAATGAACAAGGATCAATGATTATTGAAGAATGAACGATGAAGAATGAACAAGGATCAATGATCATTGAAAAATGAACAACGAAGAATGAACAAGGTTCAATGATCATTGAAGAATGAACGATAAAGAGTGAACAAGGATCAATTATCAATGAACAATGAACGATGAAGAATGAACAAGGATCAATGAGCATTGTAGAATGAACGATGAAGAATGAACAAGGATCAATGATCATTGAAGAATGAACGATGAAGAATGAACAAGGATCGATGATCAATGAACAATGAACGATGAAGAATGAACAAGGATCAATGAGCATTATAAAATGAACGATGAAAAATGAATAAGAATCAAAGATCAATAATGAATGAACGATGAAGAATGAACATGGATCAATGAGCATTGTAGAACGAACGATGAAGAATGAACAAGGATCAATGATCATTGAAGAATGAACGATGAAGAATGAACAAGGATCGATGATCAATGAACAATGAACGATGAAGAATGAACAAGGATCAATGAGCATTATAGAATGAACGATGAAAAATGAATAAGAATCAAAGATCAATAATGAATGAACGATGAAGAATGAACATGGATCAACGAGCATTGTAGAACGAACGATGAAGAATGAACAAGGATCAATGATCATTGAAGAATGAACGATGATGAATGAACAAGGATCAATGATCATTGAAGAATGAACGACGAAGAATGAACAAGGTTCAATGATCATTGAAGAATGAACAATAAAGAATTAACAAGGATCAATTATCAATGAACAATGAACAATGAAGAATGAACAAGGATCAATGAGCATTGTAGAATGAACGATGAAGAATGAACAAGGATCAATGATAGATAATGAATGAACGATGAAGAATGAACAAGGATCATTGAGCATTGTAGAACGAACGATGAAGAATGAACAAGGATCAATGATCATTGAAGAATGAACGATGAAGAATGAACAAGGATCAATGAGCATTGTAGAATGAACGATGAAAAATGAATAAGAATCAATGATCAATAATGAATGAACGATGAAGAATGAACATGGATCAATGAGCATTGTAGAATGAACGATGAAGAATGAACAAGGAGCAATGATCATTGTAGAATGAACGATGAAGAATGAACAAGGATCAATGATCAATAATGAATGAACAAGGATCAATGAGCATTGTAGAATGAACGATGAAGAATGAACAAGGAGCAATGATCAATAATGAATGAATGATGAAGAATGAACAAGGATCAATGATCATTGAAGAATGGACGACGAAGAATGAACAAGGTTCAATGATCATTGAAGAATGAACAATAAAGAATGAACAAGGATCAATTATCAATGAACAATGAACAATGAACAATGAACAAGGATCAATGAGCATTGTAGAATGAACGATGAAGAATGAACAAGGATCAATGATCAATAATGAATGAACGATGAAGAATGAACAAGGATCATTGAGCATTCTAGAATGAACGATGTAGAATGAACAAGGATCAATGATTATTGAAGAATGAACGATGAAGAATGAACAAGGATCAATGATCATTGAAAAATGAACAACGAAGAATGAACAAGGTTCAATGATCATTGAAGAATGAACGATAAAGAGTGAACAAGGATCAATTATCAATGAACAATGAACGATGAAGAATGAACAAGGATCAATGAGCATTGTAGAATGAACGATGAAGAATGAACAAGGATCAATGATCATTGAAGAATGAACGATGAAGAATGAACAAGGATCGATGATCAATGAACAATGAACGATGAAGAATGAACAAGGATCAATGAGCATTATAGAATGAACGATGAAAAATGAATAAGAATCAAAGATCAATAATGAATGAACGATGAAGAATGAACATGGATCAATGAGCATTGTAGAACGAACGATGAAGAATGAACAAGGATCAATGATCATTGAAGAATGAACGATGAAGAATGAACAAGGATCGATGATCAATGAACAATGAACGATGAAGAATGAACAAGGATCAATGAGCATTATAGAATGAACGATGAAAAATGAATAAGAATCAAAGATCAATAATGAATGAACGATGAAGAATGAACATGGATCAACGAGCATTGTAGAACGAACGATGAAGAATGAACAAGGATCAATGATCATTGAAGAATGAACGATGATGAATGAACAAGGATCAATGATCATTGAAGAATGAACGACGAAGAATGAACAAGGTTCAATGATCATTGAAGAATGAACAATAAAGAATTAACAAGGATCAATTATCAATGAACAATGAACAATGAAGAATGAACAAGGATCAATGAGCATTGTAGAATGAACGATGAAGAATGAACAAGGATCAATGATAGATAATGAATGAACGATGAAGAATGAACAAGGATCATTGAGCATTGTAGAACGAACGATGAAGAATGAACAAGGATCAATGATCATTGAAGAATGAACGATGAAGAATGAACAAGGATCAATGAGCATTGTAGAATGAACGATGAAAAATGAATAAGAATCAATGATCAATAATGAATGAACGATGAAGAATGAACATGGATCAATGAGCATTGTAGAATGAACGATGAAGAATGAACAAGGAGCAATGATCATTGTAGAATGAACGATGAAGAATGAACAAGGATCAATGATCAATAATGAATGAACAAGGATCAATGAGCATTGTAGAATGAACGATGAAGAATGAACAAGGAGCAATGATCAATAATGAATGAATGATGAAGAATGAACAAGGATCAATGATCATTGAAGAATGAACGATGAAGAATGAACAAGGATCAATGATCATTGAAGAATGGACGACGAAGAATGAACAAGGTTCAATGATCATTGAAGAATGAACAATAAAGAATGAACAAGGATCAATTATCAATGAACAATGAACAATGAAGAATGAACAAGGATCAATGAGCATTGTAGAATGAACGATGAAGAATGAACAAGGATCAATGATCAATAATGAATGAACGATGAAGAATGAACAAGGATCATTGAGCATTCTAGAATGAACGATGTAGAATGAACAAGGATCAATGATTATTGAAGAATGAACGATGAAGAATGAACAAGGATCAATGATCATTGAAAAATGAACAACGAAGAATGAACAAGGTTCAATGATCATTGAAGAATGAACGATAAAGAGTGAACAAGGATCAATTATCAATGAACAATGAACGATGAAAAATGAACAAGGATCAATGAGCATTGTAGAATGAACGATGAAGAATGAACAAGGATCAATGATCATTGAAGAATGAACGATGAAGAATGAACAAGGATCAATGATCAATAATGAATGAACAATGAAGAATGAACAAGGATCAATGAGCATTGAAGAATGAATGATGAAGAATGAACATGGAGCAATGATCAATAATGAATGAATGATGAAGAATGAACAAGGATCAATGATCATTGAAGAATGAATGATGAAGAATGAACAAGGATCAATGATCATTGAAGAATGAACGACGAAGAATGAACAAGGTTCAATGATCATTGAATAATGAACGATTAAGAATGAACAAGGATCAATTATCAATGAACAATGAACGATGAAGAATGAACAAGGATCAATGAGCATTGTAGAATGAACGATGAAGAATGAACAAGGATCAATGATCAATAATGAATGAACGATGAAGAAGGAACAAAGATCATTGAGCATTGTAGAATGAACGATGCAGAATGATCAAGGATCAATGAACAATGAATGATGAAGAATGAACAAGGATCAATGAGCATTATAGAATGAACGATGAAAAATGAATAAGAATCAAAGATCAATAATGAATGAACGATGAAGAATGAACATGGATCAATGAGCATTGTAGAACGAACGATGAAGAATGAACAAGGATCAATGATCATTGAAGAATGAACGATGAAGAATGAACAAGGATCGATGATCAATGAACAATGAACGATGAAGAATGAACAAGGATCAATGAGCATTATAGAATGAACGATGAAAAATGAATAAGAATCAAAGATCAATAATGAATGAACGATGAAGAATGAACATGGATCAACGAGCATTGTAGAACGAACGATGAAGAATGAACAAGGATCAATGATCATTGAAGAATGAACGATGATGAATGAACAAGGATCAATGATCATTGAAGAATGAACGACGAAGAATGAACAAGGTTCAATGATCATTGAAGAATGAACAATAAAGAATTAACAAGGATCAATTATCAATGAACAATGAACAATGAAGAATGAACAAGGATCAATGAGCATTGTAGAATGAACGATGAAGAATGAACAAGGATCAATGATAGATAATGAATGAACGATGAAGAATGAACAAGGATCATTGAGCATTGTAGAACGAACGATGAAGAATGAACAAGGATCAATGATCATTGAAGAATGAACGATGAAGAATGAACAAGGATCAATGAGCATTGTAGAATGAACGATGAAAAATGAATAAGAATCAATGATCAATAATGAATGAACGATGAAGAATGAACATGGATCAATGAGCATTGTAGAATGAACGATGAAGAATGAACAAGGAGCAATGATCATTGTAGAATGAACGATGAAGAATGAACAAGGATCAATGATCAATAATGAATGAACAAGGATCAATGAGCATTGTAGAATGAACGATGAAGAATGATCAAGGAGCAATGATCAATAATGAATGAATGATGAAGAATGAACAAGGATCAATGATCATTGAAGAATGAACGATGAAGAATGAACAAGGATCTATGATCATTGAAGAATGGACGACGAAGAATGAACAAGGTTCAATGATCATTGAAGAATGAACAATAAAGAATGAACAAGGATCAATTATCAATGAACAATGAACAATGAAGAATGAACAAGGATCAATGAGCATTGTAGAATGAACGATGAAGAATGAACAAGGATCAATGATCAATAATGAATGAACGATGAAGAATCAACAAGGATCATTGAACATTGTAGAACGAACGATGAAGAATGAACAAGGATCAATGATCATTGAAGAATGAACGATGAAGAATGAACAAGGATCAATGAGCATTGTAGAATGAACGATGAAAAATGAATAAGAATCAATGATCAATAATGAATGAACGATGAAGAATGAACATGGATCAATGAGCATTGTAGAATGAACGATGAAGAATGAACAAGGAGCAATGATCATTGTAGAATGAACGATGAAGAATGAACAAGGATCAATGATCAATAATAAATGAACAAGGATCAATGAGCATTGTAGAATGAACGATGAAGAATGAACAAGGAGCAATGATCAATAATGAATGAATGATGAAGAATGAACAAGGATCAATGATCATTGAAGAATGAACGATGAAGAATGAACAAGGATCAATGATCATTGAAGAATGAACGACGAAGAATGAACAAGGTTCAATGATCATTGAAGAATGAACAATAAAGAATGAACAAGGATCAATTATCAATGAACAATGAACAATGAAGAATGAACAAGGTTCAATGATCATTGAAGAATGAACGATTAAGAATGAACAAGGATCAATTATCAATGAACAATGAACGATGAAGAATGAACAAGGATCAATGATCAATAATGAATGAACGATGAAGAATGAACAAGGATCATTGAGCATTGTAGAATGAACGATGTAGAATGAACAAGGATCAATGATTATTGAAGAATGAACGATGAAGAATGAACAAGGATCAATGATCAATGAACAATGAACGATGAAGAATGAACAAGGATCAATGAGCATTATAGAATGAACGATGAAAAATGAATAAGAATCAAAGATCAATAATGAATGAACGATGAAGAATGAACATGGATCAACGAGCATTGTAGAACGAACGATGAAGAATGAACAAGGATCAATGATCATTGAAGAATGAACGATGAAGAATGAACAAGGATCAATGAGCATTGCAGAATGAACGATGAAAAATGAATAAGAATCAATGATCAATAATGAATGAACGATGAAGAATGAACATGGATCAATGAGCATTGTAGAATGAACGATGAAGAATGAACAAGGAGCAATAATCATTGTAGAATGAACGATGAAGAATGAACAAGGATCAATGAGCATTGTAGAATGAACGATGAAGAATGAACAAGGATCAATGATCAATAATGAATGAACGATGAAGAATGAACAAGGATCATTGAGCATTCTAGAATGAACGATGTAGAATGAACAAGGATCAATGATTATTGAAGAATGAACGATGAAGAATGAACAAGGATCAATGATCATTGAAAAATGAACAACGAAGAATGAACAAGGTTCAATGATCATTGAAGAATGAACGATAAAGAGTGAACAAGGATCAATTATCAATGAACAATGAACGATGAAGAATGAACAAGGATCAATGAGCATTGTAGAATGAACGATGAAGAATGAACAAGGATCAATGATCATTGAAGAATGAACGATGAAGAATGAACAAGGATCGATGATCAATGAACAATGAACGATGAAGAATGAACAAGGATCAATGAGCATTATAAAATGAACGATGAAAAATGAATAAGAATCAAAGATCAATAATGAATGAACGATGAAGAATGAACATGGATCAATGAGCATTGTAGAACGAACGATGAAGAATGAACAAGGATCAATGATCATTGAAGAATGAACGATGAAGAATGAACAAGGATCGATGATCAATGAACAATGAACGATGAAGAATGAACAAGGATCAATGAGCATTATAGAATGAACGATGAAAAATGAATAAGAATCAAAGATCAATAATGAATGAACGATGAAGAATGAACATGGATCAACGAGCATTGTAGAACGAACGATGAAGAATGAACAAGGATCAATGATCATTGAAGAATGAACGATGATGAATGAACAAGGATCAATGATCATTGAAGAATGAACGACGAAGAATGAACAAGGTTCAATGATCATTGAAGAATGAACAATAAAGAATTAACAAGGATCAATTATCAATGAACAATGAACAATGAAGAATGAACAAGGATCAATGAGCATTGTAGAATGAACGATGAAGAATGAACAAGGATCAATGATAGATAATGAATGAACGATGAAGAATGAACAAGGATCATTGAGCATTGTAGAACGAACGATGAAGAATGAACAAGGATCAATGATCATTGAAGAATGAACGATGAAGAATGAACAAGGATCAATGAGCATTGTAGAATGAACGATGAAAAATGAATAAGAATCAATGATCAATAATGAATGAACGATGAAGAATGAACATGGATCAATGAGCATTGTAGAATGAACGATGAAGAATGAACAAGGAGCAATGATCATTGTAGAATGAACGATGAAGAATGAACAAGGATCAATGATCAATAATGAATGAACAAGGATCAATGAGCATTGTAGAATGAACGATGAAGAATGAACAAGGAGCAATGATCAATAATGAATGAATGATGAAGAATGAACAAGGATCAATGATCATTGAAGAATGGACGACGAAGAATGAACAAGGTTCAATGATCATTGAAGAATGAACAATAAAGAATGAACAAGGATCAATTATCAATGAACAATGAACAATGAACAATGAACAAGGATCAATGAGCATTGTAGAATGAACGATGAAGAATGAACAAGGATCAATGATCAATAATGAATGAACGATGAAGAATGAACAAGGATCATTGAGCATTCTAGAATGAACGATGTAGAATGAACAAGGATCAATGATTATTGAAGAATGAACGATGAAGAATGAACAAGGATCAATGATCATTGAAAAATGAACAACGAAGAATGAACAAGGTTCAATGATCATTGAAGAATGAACGATAAAGAGTGAACAAGGATCAATTATCAATGAACAATGAACGATGAAGAATGAACAAGGATCAATGAGCATTGTAGAATGAACGATGAAGAATGAACAAGGATCAATGATCATTGAAGAATGAACGATGAAGAATGAACAAGGATCGATGATCAATGAACAATGAACGATGAAGAATGAACAAGGATCAATGAGCATTATAGAATGAACGATGAAAAATGAATAAGAATCAAAGATCAATAATGAATGAACGATGAAGAATGAACATGGATCAATGAGCATTGTAGAACGAACGATGAAGAATGAACAAGGATCAATGATCATTGAAGAATGAACGATGAAGAATGAACAAGGATCGATGATCAATGAACAATGAACGATGAAGAATGAACAAGGATCAATGAGCATTATAGAATGAACGATGAAAAATGAATAAGAATCAAAGATCAATAATGAATGAACGATGAAGAATGAACATGGATCAACGAGCATTGTAGAACGAACGATGAAGAATGAACAAGGATCAATGATCATTGAAGAATGAACGATGATGAATGAACAAGGATCAATGATCATTGAAGAATGAACGACGAAGAATGAACAAGGTTCAATGATCATTGAAGAATGAACAATAAAGAATTAACAAGGATCAATTATCAATGAACAATGAACAATGAAGAATGAACAAGGATCAATGAGCATTGTAGAATGAACGATGAAGAATGAACAAGGATCAATGATAGATAATGAATGAACGATGAAGAATGAACAAGGATCATTGAGCATTGTAGAACGAACGATGAAGAATGAACAAGGATCAATGATCATTGAAGAATGAACGATGAAGAATGAACAAGGATCAATGAGCATTGTAGAATGAACGATGAAAAATGAATAAGAATCAATGATCAATAATGAATGAACGATGAAGAATGAACATGGATCAATGAGCATTGTAGAATGAACGATGAAGAATGAACAAGGAGCAATGATCATTGTAGAATGAACGATGAAGAATGAACAAGGATCAATGATCAATAATGAATGAACAAGGATCAATGAGCATTGTAGAATGAACGATGAAGAATGAACAAGGAGCAATGATCAATAATGAATGAATGATGAAGAATGAACAAGGATCAATGATCATTGAAGAATGAACGATGAAGAATGAACAAGGATCAATGATCATTGAAGAATGGACGACGAAGAATGAACAAGGTTCAATGATCATTGAAGAATGAACAATAAAGAATGAACAAGGATCAATTATCAATGAACAATGAACAATGAACAATGAACAAGGATCAATGAGCATTGTAGAATGAACGATGAAGAATGAACAAGGATCAATGATCAATAATGAATGAACGATGAAGAATGAACAAGGATCATTGAGCATTCTAGAATGAACGATGTAGAATGAACAAGGATCAATGATTATTGAAGAATGAACGATGAAGAATGAACAAGGATCAATGATCATTGAAAAATGAACAACGAAGAATGAACAAGGTTCAATGATCATTGAAGAATGAACGATAAAGAGTGAACAAGTATCAATTATCAATGAACAATGAACGATGAAAAATGAACAAGGATCAATGAGCATTGTAGAATGAACGATGAAGAATGAACAAGGATCAATGATCATTGAAGAATGAACGATGAAGAATGAACAAGGATCAATGATCAATAATGAATGAACAATGAAGAATGAACAAGGATCAATGAGCATTGAAGAATGAATGATGAAGAATGAACATGGAGCAATGATCAATAATGAATGAATGATGAAGAATGAACAAGGATCAATGATCATTGAAGAATGAATGATGAAGAATGAACAAGGATCAATGATCATTGAAGAATGAACGACGAAGAATGAACAAGGTTCAATGATCATTGAATAATGAACGATTAAGAATGAACAAGGATCAATTATCAATGAACAATGAACGATGAAGAATGAACAAGGATCAATGAGCATTGTAGAATGAACGATGAAGAATGAACAAGGATCAATGATCAATAATGAATGAACGATGAAGAAGGAACAAAGATCATTGAGCATTGTAGAATGAACGATGCAGAATGAACAAGGATCAATGATTATTGAAGAATGAACGATGAAGAATGAACAAGGATCAATGATCAATGAACAATGAACGATGAAGAATGAACAAGGATCAATGAGCATTATAGAATGAACGATGAAAAATGAATAAGAATCAAAGATCAATAATGAATGAACGATGAAGAATGAACATGGATCAATGAGCATTGTAGAACGAACGATGAAGAATGAACAAGGATCAATGATCATTGAAGAATGAACGATGAAGAATGAACAAGGATCGATGATCAATGAACAATGAACGATGAAGAATGAACAAGGATCAATGAGCATTATAGAATGAACGATGAAAAATGAATAAGAATCAAAGATCAATAATGAATGAACGATGAAGAATGAACATGGATCAACGAGCATTGTAGAACGAACGATGAAGAATGAACAAGGATCAATGATCATTGAAGAATGAACGATGATGAATGAACAAGGATCAATGATCATTGAAGAATGAACGACGAAGAATGAACAAGGTTCAATGATCATTGAAGAATGAACAATAAAGAATTAACAAGGATCAATTATCAATGAACAATGAACAATGAAGAATGAACAAGGATCAATGAGCATTGTAGAATGAACGATGAAGAATGAACAAGGATCAATGATAGATAATGAATGAACGATGAAGAATGAACAAGGATCATTGAGCACTGTAGAACGAACGATGAAGAATGAACAAGGATCAATGATCATTGAAGAATGAACGATGAAGAATGAACAAGGATCAATGAGCATTGTAGAATGAACGATGAAAAATGAATAAGAATCAATGATCAATAATGAATGAACGATGAAGAATGAACATGGATCAATGAGCATTGTAGAATGAACGATGAAGAATGAACAAGGAGCAATGATCATTGTAGAATGAACGATGAAGAATGAACAAGGATCAATGATCAATAATGAATGAACAAGGATCAATGAGCATTGTAGAATGAACGATGAAGAATGAACAAGGAGCAATGATCAATAATGAATGAATGATGAAGAATGAACAAGGATCAATGATCATTGAAGAATGAACGATGAAGAATGAACAAGGATCAATGATCATTGAAGAATGGACGACGAAGAATGAACAAGGTTCAATGATCATTGAAGAATGAACAATAAAGAATGAACAAGGATCAATTATCTATGAACAATGAACAATGAACAATGAACAAGGATCAATGAGCATTGTAGAATGAACGATGAAGAATGAACAAGGATCAATGATCAATAATGAATGAACGATGAAGAATGAACAAGGATCATTGAGCATTCTAGAATGAACGATGTAGAATGAACAAGGATCAATGATTATGGAAGAATGAACGATGAAGAATGAACAAGGATCAATGATCATTGAAAAATGAACAACGAAGAATGAACAAGGTTCAATGATCATTGAAGAATGAACGATAAAGAGTGAACAAGGATCAATTATCAATGAACAATGAACGATGAAAAATGAACAAGGATCAATGAGCATTGTAGAATGAACGATGAAGAATGAACAAGGATCAATGATCATTGAAGAATGAACGATGAAGAATGAACAAGGATCAATGATCAATAATGAATGAACAATGAAGAATGAACAAGGATCAATGAGCATTGAAGAATGAATGATGAAGAATGAACATGGAGCAATGATCAATAATGAATGAATGATGAAGAATGAACAAGGATCAATGATCATTGAAGAATGAATGATGAAGAATGAACAAGGATCAATGATCATTGAAGAATGAACGACGAAGAATGAACAAGGTTCAATGATCATTGAATAATGAACGATTAAGAATGAACAAGGATCAATTATCAATGAACAATGAACGATGAAGAATGAACAAGGATCAATGAGCATTGTAGAATGAACGATGAAGAATGAACAAGGATCAATGATCAATAATGAATGAACGATGAAGAAGGAACAAAGATCATTGAGCATTGTAGAATGAACGATGCAGAATGAACAAGGATCAATGATTATTGAAGAATGAACGATGAAGAATGAACAAGGATCAATGATCAATGAACAATGAACGATGAAGAATGAACAAGGATCAATGAGCATTATAGAATGAACGATGAAAAATGAATAAGAATCAAAGATCAATAATGAATGAACGATGAAGAATGAACATGGATCAATGAGCATTGTAGAACGAACGATGAAGAATGAACAAGGATCAATGATCATTGAAGAATGAACGATGAAGAATGAACAAGGATCGATGATCAATGAACAATGAACGATGAAGAATGAACAAGGATCAATGAGCATTATAGAATGAACGATGAAAAATGAATAAGAATCAAAGATCAATAATGAATGAACGATGAAGAATGAACATGGATCAACGAGCATTGTAGAACGAACGATGAAGAATGAACAAGGATCAATGATCATTGAAGAATGAACGATGATGAATGAACAAGGATCAATGATCATTGAAGAATGAACGACGAAGAATGAACAAGGTTCAATGATCATTGAAGAATGAACAATAAAGAATTAACAAGGATCAATTATCAATGAACAATGAACAATGAAGAATGAACAAGGATCAATGAGCATTGTAGAATGAACGATGAAGAATGAACAAGGATCAATGATAGATAATGAATGAACGATGAAGAATGAACAAGGATCATTGAGCATTGTAGAACGAACGATGAAGAATGAACAAGGATCAATGATCATTGAAGAATGAACGATGAAAAATGAACAAGGATCAATGAGCATTGTAGAATGAACGATGAAAAATGAATAAGAATCAATGATCAATAATGAATGAACGATGAAGAATGAACATGGATCAATGAGCATTGTAGAATGAACGATGAAGAATGAACAAGGAGCAATGATCATTGTAGAATGAACGATGAAGAAAGAACAAGGATCAATGATCAATAATGAATGAACAAGGATCAATGAGCATTGTAGAATGAACGATGAAGAATGAACAAGGAGCAATGATCAATAATGAATGAATGATGAAGAATGAACAAGGATCAATGATCATTGAAGAATGAACGATGAAGAATGAACAAGGATCTATGATCATTGAAGAATGGACGACGAAGAATGAACAAGGTTCAATGATCATTGAAGAATTAACAATAAAGAATGAACAAGGATCAATTATCAATGAACAATGAACAATGAAGAATGAACAAGGATCAATGAGCATTGTAGAATGAACGATGAAGAATGAACAAGGATCAATGATCAATAATGAATGAACGATGAAGAATGAACAAGGATCATTGAGCATTCTAGAATGAACGATGTAGAATGAACAAGGATCAATGATTATTGAAGAATGAACGATGAAGAATGAACAAGGATCAATGATCATTGAAAAATGAACAACGAAGAATGAACAAGGTTCAATGATCATTGAAGAATGAACGATAAAGAGTGAACAAGGATCAATTATCAATGAACAATGAACGATGAAAAATGAACAAGGATCAATGAGCATTGTAGAATGAACGATGAAGAATGAACAAGGATCAATGATCATTGAAGAATGAACGATGAAGAATGAACAAGGATCAATGATCAATAATGAATGAACAATGAAGAATGAACAAGGATCAATGAGCATTGAAGAATGAATGATGAAGAATGAACATGGAGCAATGATCAATAATGAATGAATGATGAAGAATGAACAAGGATCAATGATCATTGAAGAATGAATGATGAAGAATGAACAAGGATCAATGATCATTGAAGAATGAACGACGAAGAATGAACAAGGTTCAATGATCATTGAATAATGAACGATTAAGAATGAACAAGGATCAATTATCAATGAACAATGAACGATGAAGAATGAACAAGGATCAATGAGCATTGTAGAATGAACGATGAAGAATGAACAAGGATCAATGATCAATAATGAATGAACGATGAAGAAGGAACAAAGATCATTGAGCATTGTAGAATGAACGATGCAGAATGAACAAGGATCAATGATTATTGAAGAATGAACGATGAAGAATGAACAAGGATCAATGATCAATGAACAATGAACGATGAAGAATGAACAAGGATCAATGAGCATTATAGAATGAACGATGAAAAATGAATAAGAATCAAAGATCAATAATGAATGAACGATGAAGAATGAACATGGATCAATGAGCATTGTAGAACGAACGATGAAGAATGAACAAGGATCAATGATCATTGAAGAATGAACGATGAAGAATGAACAAGGATCGATGATCAATGAACAATGAACGATGAAGAATGAACAAGGATCAATGAGCATTATAGAATGAACGATGAAAAATGAATAAGAATCAAAGATCAATAATGAATGAACGATGAAGAATGAACATGGATCAACGAGCATTGTAGAACGAACGATGAAGAATGAACAAGGATCAATGATCATTGAAGAATGAACGATGATGAATGAACAAGGATCAATGATCATTGAAGAATGAACGACGAAGAATGAACAAGGTTCAATGATCATTGAAGAATGAACAATAAAGAATTAACAAGGATCAATTATCAAGGAACAATGAACAATGAAGAATGAACAAGGATCAATGAGCATTGTAGAATGAACGATGAAGAATGAACAAGGATCAATGATAGATAATGAATGAACGATGAAGAATGAACAAGGATCATTGAGCATTGTAGAACGAACGATGAAGAATGAACAAGGATCAATGATCATTGAAGAATGAACGATGAAAAATGAACAAGGATCAATGAGCATTGTAGAATGAACGATGAAAAATGAATAAGAATCAATGATCAATAATGAATGAACGATGAAGAATGAACATGGATCAATGAGCATTGTAGAATGAACGATGAAGAATGAACAAGGAGCAATGATCATTGTAGAATGAACGATGAAGAATGAACAAGGATCAATGATCAATAATGAATGAACAAGGATCAATGAGCATTGTAGAATGAACGATGAAGAATGAACAAGGAGCAATGATCAATAATGAATGAATGATGAAGAATGAACAAGGATCAATGATCATTGAAGAATGAACGATGAAGAATGAACAAGGATCTATGATCATTGAAGAATGGACGACGAAGAATGAACAAGGTTCAATGATCATTGAAGAATTAACAATAAAGAATGAACAAGGATCAATTATCAATGAACAATGAACAATGAAGAATGAACAAGGATCAATGAGCATTGTAGAATGAACGATGAAGAATGAACAAGGATCAATGATCAATAATGAATGAACGATGAAGAATGAACAAGGATCATTGAGCATTCTAGAATGAACGATGTAGAATGAACAAGGATCAATGATTATTGAAGAATGAACGATGAAGAATGAACAAGGATCAATGATCATTGAAAAATGAACAACGAAGAATGAACAAGGTTCAATGATCATTGAAGAATGAACGATAAAGAGTGAACAAGGATCAATTATCAATGAACAATGAACGATGAAAAATGAACAAGGATCAATGAGCATTGTAGAATGAACGATGAAGAATGAACAAGGATCAATGATCATTGAAGAATGAACGATGAAGAATGAACAAGGATCAATGATCAATAATGAATGAACAATGAAGAATGAACAAGGATCAATGAGCATTGAAGAATGAATGATGAAGAATGAACATGGAGCAATGATCAATAATGAATGAATGATGAAGAATGAACAAGGATCAATGATCATTGAAGAATGAATGATGAAGAATGAACAAGGATCAATGATCATTGAAGAATGAACGACGAAGAATGAACAAGGTTCAATGATCATTGAATAATGAACGATTAAGAATGAACAAGGATCAATTATCAATGAACAATGAACGATGAAGAATGAACAAGGATCAATGAGCATTGTAGAATGAACGATGAAGAATGAACAAGGATCAATGATCAATAATGAATGAACGATGAAGAAGGAACAAAGATCATTGAGCATTGTAGAATGAACGATGCAGAATGAACAAGGATCAATGATTATTGAAGAATGAACGATGAAGAATGAACAAGGATCAATGATCAATGAACAATGAACGATGAAGAATGAACAAGGATCAATGAGCATTATAGAATGAACGATGAAAAATGAATAAGAATCAAAGATCAATAATGAATGAACGATGAAGAATGAACATGGATCAATGAGCATTGTAGAACGAACGATGAAGAATGAACAAGGATCAATGATCATTGAAGAATGAACGATGAAGAATGAACAAGGATCGATGATCAATGAACAATGAACGATGAAGAATGAACAAGGATCAATGAGCATTATAGAATGAACGATGAAAAATGAATAAGAATCAAAGATCAATAATGAATGAACGATGAAGAATGAACATGGATCAACGAGCATTGTAGAACGAACGATGAAGAATGAACAAGGATCAATGATCATTGAAGAATGAACGATGATGAATGAACAAGGATCAATGATCATTGAAGAATGAACGACGAAGAATGAACAAGGTTCAATGATCATTGAAGAATGAACAATAAAGAATTAACAAGGATCAATTATCAAGGAACAATGAACAATGAAGAATGAACAAGGATCAATGAGCATTGTAGAATGAACGATGAAGAATGAACAAGGATCAATGATAGATAATGAATGAACGATGAAGAATGAACAAGGATCATTGAGCATTGTAGAACGAACGATGAAGAATGAACAAGGATCAATGATCATTGAAGAATGAACGATGAAAAATGAACAAGGATCAATGAGCATTGTAGAATGAACGATGAAAAATGAATAAGAATCAATGATCAATAATGAATGAACGATGAAGAATGAACATGGATCAATGAGCATTGTAGAATGAACGATGAAGAATGAACAAGGAGCAATGATCATTGTAGAATGAACGATGAAGAATGAACAAGGATCAATGATCAATAATGAATGAACAAGGATCAATGAGCATTGTAGAATGAACGATGAAGAATGAACAAGGAGCAATGATCAATAATGAATGAAGGATGAAGAATGAACAAGGATCAATGATCATTGAAGAATGAACGATGAAGAATGAACAAGGATCTATGATCATTGAAGAATGGACGACGAAGAATGAACAAGGTTCAATGATCATTGAAGAATGAACAATAAAGAATGAACAAGGATCAATTATCAATGAACAATGAACAATGAAGAATGAACAAGGATCAATGAGCATTGTAGAATGAACGATGAAGAATGAACAAGGATCAATGATCAATAATGAATGAACGATGAAGAATGAACAAGGATCATTGAGCATTCTAGAATGAACGATGTAGAATGAACAAGGATCAATGATTATTGAAGAATGAACGATGAAGAATGAACAAGGATCAATGATCATTGAAAAATGAACAACGAAGAATGAACAAGGTTCAATGATCATTGAAGAATGAACGATAAAGAGTGAACAAGGATCAATTATCAATGAACAATGAACGATGAAGAATGAACAAGGATCAATGAGCATTGTAGAATGAACGATGAAGAATGAACAAGGATCAATGATCATTGAAGAATGAACGATGAAGAATGAACAAGGATCGATGATCAATGAACAATGAACGATGAAGAATGAACAAGGATCAATGAGCATTATAGAATGAACGATGAAAAATGAATAAGAATCAAAGATCAATAATGAATGAACGATGAAGAATGAACATGGATCAATGAGCATTGTAGAACGAACGATGAAGAATGAACAAGGATCAATGATCATTGAAGAATGAACGATGAAGAATGAACAAGGATCGATGATCAATGAACAATGAACGATGAAGAATGAACAAGGATCAATGAGCATTATAGAATGAACGATGAAAAATGAATAAGAATCAAAGATCAATAATGAATGAACGATGAAGAATGAACATGGATCAACGAGCATTGTAGAACGAACGATGAAGAATGAACAAGGATCAATGATCATTGAAGAATGAACGATGATGAATGAACAAGGATCAATGATCATTGAAGAATGAACGACGAAGAATGAACAAGGTTCAATGATCATTGAAGAATGAACAATAAAGAATTAACAAGGATCAATTATCAATGAACAATGAACAATGAAGAATGAACAAGGATCAATGAGCATTGTAGAATGAACGATGAAGAATGAACAAGGATCAATGATAGATAATGAATGAACGATGAAGAATGAACAAGGATCATTGAGCATTGTAGAACGAACGATGAAGAATGAACAAGGATCAATGATCATTGAAGAATGAACGATGAAGAATGAACAAGGATCAATGAGCATTGTAGAATGAACGATGAAAAATGAATAAGAATCAATGATCAATAATGAATGAACGATGAAGAATGAACATGGATCAATGAGCATTGTAGAATGAACGATGAAGAATGAACAAGGAGCAATGATCATTGTAGAATGAACGATGAAGAATGAACAAGGATCAATGATCAATAATGAATGAACAAGGATCAATGAGCATTGTAGAATGAACGATGAAGAATGATGATGTAAATGCTAACTCAAGACTTCCTAAATGATTAAGGAAGGAGAAGGACAAAAGAAAAGAAAGAAGAAGTAATTTGGGCAGAATGTATATTTGAATGAAAATAGGACAACCAAAGCACAAGAACAAACTCAATGCAATAGTATTTAGGCTAGAGACAAGACAAACTCAATCTCCCCTAGTTTAATACTCAAGAACACACTCAAAGTATCAAAGAACTCTTGTTAACCTTGGACAAACACAAAGATAGGCAAGAAGAAAACACAAAGGTTGATTCATAAAACAAGTCTGAACTTTCATTCATGAATAGCTCTCTTTAAATAGAGTTACAACAGCAAAAGGAAGCTAAAAAAAAGCAAGAGAAATTAAGGTGGGACGTCCAAGCATGGGGAACAAGCATTGGAACTCACAAAACAGCATTAAATAGCCTCCAAAGCATGCATTAGGCTGATTGAAGTTGTTCCCCAAGCATGCAGTAGCTAATTAATCAGATTTAAGTGGTAAAAGACTTTAAAAAAACATAACTAAACTTGGACCTATCAAAGTGACGTCCAACCAATATATAGGTAGCTTTACTTAATCTTCAACCCAAGTTAGACATGTAACAAATTCAGATTTAAAAGGATTAAAACCAAGTACTTCAAGAACTAAAGCAATCGGCTCATGAGATAACGTATTTGATCTTGGATCATTCTCTCCTTCTTTTGAAGAGTTTGTCCTCAAACTTGAATCATCCAAGTACGGTGACAAATCGCCCACATTAAAAGTAGCACTAACACCCATCAACTCATCAGGAAGTTCAATCTTGTATGCATTATCATTTACCCTCTCAAGTACTTTAAACGGACCATCAGAACGAGGCATGAGCTTGTTTTTGCGAAGCTTCGGAAATCTCTCTTTTCTCAAATGAAGCCAAACCAAATCCCCAGGGTTAAATATGGGTTGTTTCCTTTTTTTGTTTGCTCTCTCTTGGTATTTTTTATTCATCTCCTCAATTCTTTTCTTTACTTGCTCACAGGTTTTTTGAAAGGTTTCCACCCTCTTTTTTGCATCTTTTTCTACCATATTAGTTTTCAGCAAGGAAATCAAATCAACAGGCACAAATGGATTCACTCCATACACTACTTCAAAAGGAGAACGAGAAGTAGTTAAAGAATGAGCCCTATTGTAAGCAAACTCCGCATGGGCTAGTTTCATGTCCCAATCTTTCTGCGTTTTGCTCACAAGACCACGTAACAAAGCACCCAAAGTTCTATTTGTCACCTCTGTTTGTCCATCAGTTTGGGGATGATGAGAGGTGCTAAATAGTAACTTGGTACCAACCAACTTCCATAGGGTCCTCCAAAAGTGACTTAAAAACTTGGAGTCCCTATCCGAAACTATACTTCGAGGAATGCCATGTAGTTTGACAATTTCCTTGAAGTACAATTCAGCCACTTTTACTGCATCATCTGTTTTATTACAAGCTACAAAATGAGCCATTTTGGAAAATCTATCTACCACCACCATAATGCTATCTCTACCCCTTTGAGTCCGTGGTAGCCCAACAATGAAATCCATGCTAACACTTTCCCAAGGAGAATCTGGAACAGGTAATGGAGTATAAAGCCCTTTTGTGAAATGCCCTTTTGACTTTTGACATGTAGCACATCTCTCCACAACTAAAGTAACATCCCTGATCATCCTTGGCCAATAGAAATGCTCACCAAGAATATCAAGAGTCTTTTGAATGCCAAAATGACCAGCCAATCCACCACTATGAACTTCTCTTACCAATAATTCACGAATGCCACTTTTAGGAACACACAACTTGTTACCTTTAAAAAGATAACCATCTTGATCAACGTAATCTTTCGATGGCTTTGGAAATTCATTAGCAAAATCAGGATCATCTTTGTAATACTCCTTGAGTTGTTCAAAACCCAAAACCTTAGCATCCACCATAGAAAGCAAGTATGCTCTTCGAGATAAAGCATCAGCTACAATATTACTTTTTCCATCTTTATATTTGGAGCTAAAGGTAAATGATTGAAGAAATTCTACCCACTTTGCATGTCTTTTATTAAGTTTTTGTTGCCCATTTATGAATTTTAAAGCTTCATGATCAGAATGAAGAACAAAGGGTTTTGGTCTAAGGTAATGAGACCAATGATCAAGAGCTCTAACGATGGCATAAAATTCACGATCATAAGTAGAGTAATTCAATTTAGCCTCACTTAACTTCTCACTAAAGAAACTTACTGGCTTCTTTTCTTGAATAAGGACAGCTCCTATTCCAACCCCACTTGCATCATACTCTACTTCAAACACGTTGTTAAAATCAGGGAGAACAAGTATAGGTGCATTGCAAAGCATGTATTTGACTTTATCAAAAGCCCTTTGAGCATTTTCAGTCCATTCAAATTCACCCTTTTTTGTTAACTCGGTAATGGGAGCCATAATAGAAGAGAAGTTTCTAATGAACCGCCTATAGAAAGAAGCAAGCCCATGAAAACTCCTTACCTCATGCACATTGGTTGGAGCCAACCAAGACTTAACTGCCTTAACCTTTTCTGGATCTACTTGCACTCCTTCTCTAGTCACAATGTATCCCAAAAATGACACACTAGGGGTCATAAAAAAACACTTCTCAAGCTTTCCATACAACTTTACTTCCCTCAATTTTTCAAACAACCTCTTCAAATGCACCATATGGTCTTCATTGTTTTTACTATACACTAGAATATCATCCAAGTAAACAACAACAAAATTATTAAGAAAAGGACGGAGAACCTCATTCATTAACCTCATGAAAGAACTTGGAGCATTGCAAAGCCCAAATGGCATCACTAACCACTCATATAACCCTTGTTTTGTTTTAAAAGCAGTTTTCCATTCATCCCCTTCCCTTATTCTCATTTGATGATAACCACTCCTTAAATCTATTTTTGAAAAGACTAAGGCTCCACTTAATTCATCAAGCATATCTTGCAACCTAGGCATAGGAAAACGGTATTTGATGGTTATGTTATTTATGGATCTACTATCTACACACATTCTCCAAGTGCCATCTTTCTTAGGCACTAAAAGGGCAGGGACAGCACAAGGACTAAGACTTTCTCTCACGTAGCCCCTTTCAATCAACTCACTCACTTGCCTCTCAAGCTCTTTACTTTCCTCGGGGTTACATCTATAAGCAGCTTTATTTGGCAAAGGTGCTCCAGGAATCAAGTCAATGGCGTGCTCAATGCCTCTTATTGGTGGGAGGCCCTTGGGCAAGTCATTTGGAAATACATCTTTGTACTCTTCTAATAACTCATTTAAGGAAGATGAGTTATCACAAGAAGTACTAATCTGATCTTTGGTCCTTAGAACCAAAGCATAACCACCACCATATTCATCCACTATTTTTTCAAACTCATTACATGTTACAAGATAGTTGCTTTTGTCTTTTTCTTTCTTAGCAACTTTAGGGGGTAAGGGAATTAATTTGACTTTTCTACCATCTTTTTTTGTTACAATATACTCATTACTTTTTCCTCTATGCTCCGAATTGTGATCAAATTGCCATGGTCTTCCAAGCAGCAAGTGACAAGCATCCATGGGAATTACATCGCACCATCTTTCATCTTCAAAGCCTCCAATAGAATAAGAAACCAAAGCTTGCTTCCTCACCCTTATTCCAGTGCTATCATTCAACCAATTCAACTTGTAAGGTTCTTCATGATCTCTAGTAGCTAACTTCAGCTTACTCACAACTTCAGATGATACTACATCAGTTTGTGCACCACTATCAACTATAACATTGCAAGTATTCTCTCCAATTTTGCATCTAGTATGAAACAAATTGTGGCGTTGCTTCAAATCAGCTTGTGGCTCACTAAATAGCACTTTTCGAACCACCATCATATTGTACTCATCTTCTGGTTGTATTTCCTCCTCATAATCATCCTCCAAATCTTCCACTTCATTTGCCACAAAATTATACATTTTTTCCTCTTCATCCATAATAGCACACTGAGTAGATGTTAAAACAGCCTTGCTAGGACATTCACTAGCAATATGTCCTCTTCCATGACATTTAAAACATTTCCTCCTTGTTGCAAGTTCACTAGGCGACACAACAGCCTTTTCTTTTGATTTTTCGCTTATAAAACTAGATGGGAAAGCCTTACTTTGAAAAGTACTCCCTTTTGAGTTGGAAGGAGTAAACTTCGAAGTACCTTTGTAAGGAAACTTAGGCTTTTCCTTCTCTTTCTCTTCCTTGGATTGTGCTTCATATTTCAAAGCCAATTTGCAAACATCACTAAAAGAAGCATAATGAGTAACTTCCACTTTTCTACAAATATTTTTGGACAGCCCTTTAATGAAACGAGCAATTTTAAAGGCTTCCTTCTCTTGCAAATCACAAATCAAACATAGTTTTTCAAACTCTCTAATGTATTCTTCCACACTCATCTCATTTTCTTGTGAAAGATGTGTAAGTTTCAAGTATTGCTCCTGCTCATACTCCTTACTCACCCATTTATCCCTCATCTTTTTTTTAAATTTTTCCCAAGAGTCCATTTTATTTTTTCCTTCTCTTCTTCTATTTGCTTTAACATTTTCGTACCATAAGGCAGCAAGTTTAGTGAGTTTAAGAACAGCAAGCTTAAACTTCTTTTTATCATCATACTCCTTATATTCAAACACGGTTTCAATTTGCCTTAGCCAATCAAGAAATGATTCGCTATCATGACCTCCATCAAATTCTGGAAGATCAATTCTAAGCCCCCTATCTTCATCAAAAGATTTATAATTATTTCCACTACTAGAATCCTCATTTTCAATCTCACCAATTTTTCTTGTAGCTTTTAAAAGTATATCAGCCATAGCATCCATTCTTGTATCTTGCTTTTGTTTTTCAATCTCACGCTCTTCATTTTTTTTCTCCATTCTTTCTAACCTCAAATTGATTGATCTCAATAGCTCAGCGAGGTTTTCTTCAGCCATAGTTTTTTTTTTTTTTTGTGTTTATTTTGAATGAATTAACACTTTGAAACACTCTTTAAAATACCAAAGCTCTGATACCAAATGATGTAAATGCTAACTCAAGACTTCCTAAATGATTAAGGAAGGAGAAGGACAAAAGAAAAGGAAGAAGAAGTAATTTGGGCAGAATGTATATTTGAATGAAAATAGGACAACCAAAGCACAAGAACAAACTCAATGCAATAGTATTTAGGCTAGAGACAAGACAAACTCAATCTCCCCTAGTTTAATACTCAAGAACACACTCAAAGTATCAAAGAACTCTTGTTAACCTTGGACAAACACAAAGATAGGCAAGAAGAAAACACAAAGGTTGATTCATAAAACAAGTCTGAACTTTCATTCATGAATAGCTCTCTTTAAATAGAGTTACAACAGCAAAAGGAAGCTAAAAAAAAGCAAGAGAAATTAAGGTGGGACGTCCAAGCATGGGGAACAAGCATTGGAACTCACAAAACAGCATTAAATAGCCTCCAAAGCATGCATTAGGCTGATTTAAGTTGTTCCCCAAGCATGCAGTAGCTAATTAATCAGATTTAAGTGGTAAAAGACTTTAAAAAAACATAACTAAACTTGGACCTATCAAAGTGACGTCCAACCAATATATAGGTAGCTTTACTTAATCTTCAACCCAAGTTAGACATGTAACAAATTCAGATTTAAAAGGATTAAAACCAAGTACTTCAAGAACTAAAGCAATCGGCTCATGAGATAACGTATTTGATCTTGGATCAAATGAACAAGGAGCAATGATCAATAATGAATGAATGATGAAGAATGAACAAGGATCAATGATCATTGAAGAATGAACGATGAAGAATGAACAAGGATCAATGATCATTGAAGAATGGACGACGAAGAATGAACAAGGTTCAATGATCATTGAAGAATGAACAATAAAGAATGAACAAGGATCAATTATCAATGAACAATGAACAATGAACAATGAACAAGGATCAATGAGCATTGTAGAATGAACGATGAAGAATGAACAAGGATCAATGATCAATAATGAATGAACGATGAAGAATGAACAAGGATCATTGAGCATTCTAGAATGAACGATGTAGAATGAACAAGGATCAATGATTATTGAAGAATGAACGATGAAGAATGAACAAGGATCAATGATCATTGAAAAATGAACAACGAAGAATGAACAAGGTTCAATGATCATTGAAGAATGAACGATAAAGAGTGAACAAGGATCAATTATCAATGAACAATGAACGATGAAGAATGAACAAGGATCAATGAGCATTGTAGAATGAACGATGAAGAATGAACAAGGATCAATGATCATTGAAGAATGAACGATGAAGAATGAACAAGGATCGATGATCAATGAACAATGAACGATGAAGAATGAACAAGGATCAATGAGCATTATAGAATGAACGATGAAAAATGAATAAGAATCAAAGATCAATAATGAATGAACGATGAAGAATGAACATGGATCAATGAGCATTGTAGAACGAACGATGAAGAATGAACAAGGATCAATGATCATTGAAGAATGAACGATGAAGAATGAACAAGGATCGATGATCAATGAACAATGAACGATGAAGAATGAACAAGGATCAATGAGCATTATAGAATGAACGATGAAAAATGAATAAGAATCAAAGATCAATAATGAATGAACGATGAAGAATGAACATGGATCAACGAGCATTGTAGAACGAACGATGAAGAATGAACAAGGATCAATGATCATTGAAGAATGAACGATGATGAATGAACAAGGATCAATGATCATTGAAGAATGAACGACGAAGAATGAACAAGGTTCAATGATCATTGAAGAATGAACAATAAAGAATTAACAAGGATCAATTATCAATGAACAATGAACAATGAAGAATGAACAAGGATCAATGAGCATTGTAGAATGAACGATGAAGAATGAACAAGGATCAATGATAGATAATGAATGAACGATGAAGAATGAACAAGGATCATTGAGCATTGTAGAACGAACGATGAAGAATGAACAAGGATCAATGATCATTGAAGAATGAACGAAGAAGAATGAACAAGGATCAATGAGCATTGTAGAATGAACGATGAAAAATGAATAAGAATCAATGATCAATAATGAATGAACGATGAAGAATGAACATGGATCAATGAGCATTGTAGAATGAACGATGAAGAATGAACAAGGAGCAATGATCATTGTAGAATGAACGATGAAGAATGAACAAGGATCAATGATCAATAATGAATGAACAAGGATCAATGAGCATTGTAGAATGAACGATGAAGAATGAACAAGGAGCAATGATCAATAATGAATGAATGATGAAGAATGAACAAGGATCAATGATCATTGAAGAATGAACGATGAAGAATGAACAAGGATCAATGATCATTGAAGAATGGACGACGAAGAATGAACAAGGTTCAATGATCATTGAAGAATGAACAATAAAGAATGAACAAGGATCAATTATCAATGAACAATGAACAATGAACAATGAACAAGGATCAATGAGCATTGTAGAATGAACGATGAAGAATGAACAAGGATCAATGATCAATAATGAATGAACGATGAAGAATGAACAAGGATCATTGAGCATTCTAGAATGAACGATGTAGAATGAACAAGGATCAATGATTATTGAAGAATGAACGATGAAGAATGAACAAGGATCAATGATCATTGAAAAATGAACAACGAAGAATGAACAAGGTTCAATGATCATTGAAGAATGAACGATAAAGAGTGAACAAGTATCAATTATCAATGAACAATGAACGATGAAAAATGAACAAGGATCAATGAGCATTGTAGAATGAACGATGAAGAATGAACAAGGATCAATGATCATTGAAGAATGAACGATGAAGAATGAACAAGGATCAATGATCAATAATGAATGAACAATGAAGAATGAACAAGGATCAATGAGCATTGAAGAATGAATGATGAAGAATGAACATGGAGCAATGATCAATAATGAATGAATGATGAAGAATGAACAAGGATCAATGATCATTGAAGAATGAATGATGAAGAATGAACAAGGATCAATGATCATTGAAGAATGAACGACGAAGAATGAACAAGGTTCAATGATCATTGAATAATGAACGATTAAGAATGAACAAGGATCAATTATCAATGAACAATGAACGATGAAGAATGAACAAGGATCAATGAGCATTGTAGAATGAACGATGAAGAATGAACAAGGATCAATGATCAATAATGAATGAACGATGAAGAAGGAACAAAGATCATTGAGCATTGTAGAATGAACGATGCAGAATGAACAAGGATCAATGATTATTGAAGAATGAACGATGAAGAATGAACAAGGATCAATGATCAATGAACAATGAACGATGAAGAATGAACAAGGATCAATGAGCATTATAGAATGAACGATGAAAAATGAATAAGAATCAAAGATCAATAATGAATGAACGATGAAGAATGAACATGGATCAATGAGCATTGTAGAACGAACGATGAAGAATGAACAAGGATCAATGATCATTGAAGAATGAACGATGAAGAATGAACAAGGATCGATGATCCATGAACAATGAACGATGAAGAATGAACAAGGATCAATGAGCATTATAGAATGAACGATGAAAAATGAATAAGAATCAAAGATCAATAATGAATGAACGATGAAGAATGAACATGGATCAACGAGCATTGTAGAACGAACGATGAAGAATGAACAAGGATCAATGATCATTGAAGAATGAACGATGATGAATGAACAAGGATCAATGATCATTGAAGAATGAACGACGAAGAATGAACAAGGTTCAATGATCATTGAAGAATGAACAATAAAGAATTAACAAGGATCAATTATCAATGAACAATGAACAATGAAGAATGAACAAGGATCAATGAGCATTGTAGAATGAACGATGAAGAATGAACAAGGATCAATGATAGATAATGAATGAACGATGAAGAATGAACAAGGATCATTGAGCACTGTAGAACGAACGATGAAGAATGAACAAGGATCAATGATCATTGAAGAATGAACGATGAAGAATGAACAAGGATCAATGAGCATTGTAGAATGAACGATGAAAAATGAATAAGAATCAATGATCAATAATGAATGAACGATGAAGAATGAACATGGATCAATGAGCATTGTAGAATGAACGATGAAGAATGAACAAGGAGCAATGATCATTGTAGAATGAACGATGAAGAATGAACAAGGATCAATGATCAATAATGAATGAACAAGGATCAATGAGCATTGTAGAATGAACGATGAAGAATGAACAAGGAGCAATGATCAATAATGAATGAATGATGAAGAATGAACAAGGATCAATGATCATTGAAGAATGAACGATGAAGAATGAACAAGGATCAATGATCATTGAAGAATGGACGACGAAGAATGAACAAGGTTCAATGATCATTGAAGAATGAACAATAAAGAATGAACAAGGATCAATTATCTATGAACAATGAACAATGAAGAATGAACAAGGATCAATGAGCATTGTAGAATGAACGATGAAGAATGAACAAGGATCAATGATCAATAATGAATGAACGATGAAGAATGAACAAGGATCATTGAGCATTCTAGAATGAACGATGTAGAATGAACAAGGATCAATGATTATTGAAGAATGAACGATGAAGAATGAACAAGGATCAATGATCATTGAAAAATGAACAACGAAGAATGAACAAGGTTCAATGATCATTGAAGAATGAACGATAAAGAGTGAACAAGGATCAATTATCAATGAACAATGAACGATGAAAAATGAACAAGGATCAATGAGCATTGTAGAATGAACGATGAAGAATGAACAAGGATCAATGATCATTGAAGAATGAACGATGAAGAATGAACAAGGATCAATGATCAATAATGAATGAACAATGAAGAATGAACAAGGATCAATGAGCATTGAAGAATGAATGATGAAGAATGAACATGGAGCAATGATCAATAATGAATGAATGATGAAGAATGAACAAGGATCAATGATCATTGAAGAATGAATGATGAAGAATGAACAAGGATCAATGATCATTGAAGAATGAACGACGAAGAATGAACAAGGTTCAATGATCATTGAATAATGAACGATTAAGAATGAACAAGGATCAATTATCAATGAACAATGATCGATGAAGAATGAACAAGGATCAATGAGCATTGTAGAATGAACGATGAAGAATGAACAAGGATCAATGATCAATAATGAATGAACGATGAAGAAGGAACAAAGATCATTGAGCATTGTAGAATGAACGATGCAGAATGAACAAGGATCAATGATTATTGAAGAATGAACGATGAAGAATGAACAAGGATCAATGATCAATGAACAATGAACGATGAAGAATGAACAAGGATCAATGAGCATTATAGAATGAACGATGAAAAATGAATAAGAATCAAAGATCAATAATGAATGAACGATGAAGAATGAACATGGATCAATGAGCATTGTAGAACGAACGATGAAGAATGAACAAGGATCAATGATCATTGAAGAATGAACGATGAAGAATGAACAAGGATCGATGATCAATGAACAATGAACGATGAAGAATGAACAAGGATCAATGAGCATTATAGAATGAACGATGAAAAATGAATAAGAATCAAAGATCAATAATGAATGAACGATGAAGAATGAACATGGATCAACGAGCATTGTAGAACGAACGATGAAGAATGAACAAGGATCAATGATCATTGAAGAATGAACGATGATGAATGAACAAGGATCAATGATCATTGAAGAATGAACGACGAAGAATGAACAAGGTTCAATGATCATTGAAGAATGAACAATAAAGAATTAACAAGGATCAATTATCAATGAACAATGAACAATGAAGAATGAACAAGGATCAATGAGCATTGTAGAATGAACGATGAAGAATGAACAAGGATCAATGATAGATAATGAATGAACGATGAAGAATGAACAAGGATCATTGAGCATTGTAGAACGAACGATGAAGAATGAACAAGGATCAATGATCATTGAAGAATGAACGATGAAAAATGAACAAGGATCAATGAGCATTGTAGAATGAACGATGAAAAATGAATAAGAATCAATGATCAATAATGAATGAACGATGAAGAATGAACATGGATCAATGAGCATTGTAGAATGAACGATGAAGAATGAACAAGGAGCAATGATCATTGTAGAATGAACGATGAAGAATGAACAAGGAACAAGGATCAATGATCAATAATGAATGAACAAGGATCAATGAGCATTGTAGAATGAACGATGAAGAATGAACAAGGAGCAATGATCAATAATGAATGAATGATGAAGAATGAACAAGGATCAATGATCATTGAAGAATGAACGATGAAGAATGAACAAGGATCTATGATCATTGAAGAATGGACGACGAAGAATGAACAAGGTTCAATGATCATTGAAGAATGAACAATAAAGAATGAACAAGGATCAATTATCAATGAACAATGAACAATGAAGAATGAACAAGGATCAATGAGCATTGTAGAATGAACGATGAAGAATGAACAAGGATCAATGATCAATAATGAATGAACGATGAAGAATGAACAAGGATCATTGAGCATTCTAGAATGAACGATGTAGAATGAACAAGGATCAATGATTATTGAAGAATGAACGATGAAGAATGAACAAGGATCAATGATCATTGAAAAATGAACAACGAAGAATGAACAAGGTTCAATGATCATTGAAGAATGAACGATAAAGAGTGAACAAGGATCAATTATCAATGAACAATGAACGATGAAAAATGAACAAGGATCAATGAGCATTGTAGAATGAACGATGAAGAATGAACAAGGATCAATGATCATTGAAGAATGAACGACGAAGAATGAACAAGGTTCAATGATCATTGAATCATGAAGGATTAAGAATGAACAAGGATCAATTATCAATGAACAATGAACGATGAAGAATGAACAAGGATCAATGAGCATTGTAGAATGAACGATGAAGAATGAACAAGGATCAATGATCAATAATGAATGAACGATGAAGAAGGAACAAAGATCATTGAGCATTGTAGAATGAACGATGCAGAATGAACAAGGATCAATGATTATTGAAGAATGAACGATGAAGAATGAACAAGGATCAATGATCAATGAACAATGAACGATGAAGAATGAACAAGGATCAATGAGCATTATAGAATGAACGATGAAAAATGAATAAGAATCAAAGATCAATAATGAATGAACGATGAAGAATGAACATGGATCAATGAGCATTGTAGAACGAACGATGAAGAATGAACAAGGATCAATGATCATTGAAGAATGAACGATGAAGAATGAACAAGGATCGATGATCAATGAACAATGAACGATGAAGAATGAACAAGGATCAATGAGCATTATAGAATGAACGATGAAAAATGAATAAGAATCAAAGATCAATAATGAATGAACGATGAAGAATGAACATGGATCAACGAGCATTGTAGAACGAACGATGAAGAATGAACAAGGATCAATGATCATTGAAGAATGAACGATGATGAATGAACAAGGATCAATGATCATTGAAGAATGAACGACGAAGAATGAACAAGGTTCAATGATCATTGAAGAATGAACAATAAAGAATTAACAAGGATCAATTATCAATGAACAATGAACAATGAAGAATGAACAAGGATCAATGAGCATTGTAGAATGAACGATGAAGAATGAACAAGGATCAATGATAGATAATGAATGAACGATGAAGAATGAACAAGGATCATTGAGCATTGTAGAACGAACGATGAAGAATGAACAAGGATCAATGATCATTGAAGAATGAACGATGAAGAATGAACAAGGATCAATGAGCATTGTAGAATGAACGATGAAAAATGAATAAGAATCAATGATCAATAATGAATGAACGATGAAGAATGAACATGGATCAATGAGCATTGTAGAATGAACGATGAAGAATGAACAAGGAGCAATGATCATTGTAGAATGAACGATGAAGAATGAACAAGGATCAATGATCAATATTGAATGAACAAGGATCAATGAGCATTGTAGAATGAATGATGAAGAATGAACAAGGAGCAATGATCAATAATGAATGAATGATGAAGAATGAACAAGGATCAATGATCATTGAAGAATGAACGATGAAGAATGAACAAGGATCAATGATCATTGAAGAATGGACGACGAAGAATGAACAAGGTTCAATGATCATTGAAGAATGAACAATAAAGAATGAACAAGGATCAATTATCAATGAACAATGAACAATGAAGAATGAACAAGGATCAATGAGCATTGTAGAATGAACGATGAAGAATGAACAAGGATCAATGATCAATAATGAATGAACGATGAAGAATGAACAAGGATCATTGAGCATTCTAGAATGAACGATGTAGAATGAACAAGGATCAATGATTATTGAAGAATGAACGATGAAGAATGAACAAGGATCAATGATCATTGAAAAATGAACAACGAAGAATGAACAAGGTTCAATGATCATTGAAGAATGAACGATAAAGAGTGAACAAGGATCAATTATCAATGAACAATGAACGATGAAAAATGAACAAGGATCAATGAGCATTGTAGAATGAACGATGAAGAATGAACAAGGATCAATGATCATTGAAGAATGAACGATGAAGAATGAACAAGGATCAATGATTAATAATGAATGAACAATGAAGAATGAACAAGGATCAATGAGCATTGAAGAATGAATGATGAAGAATGAACATGGAGCAATGATCAATAATGAATGAATGATGAAGAATGAACAAGGATCAATGATCATTGAAGAATGAATGATGAAGAATGAACAAGGATCAATGATCATTGAAGAATGAACGACGAAGAATGAACAAGGTTCAATGATCATTGAATAATGAACGATTAAGAATGAACAAGGATCAATTATCAATGAACAATGAACGATGAAGAATGAACAAGGATCAATGAGCATTGTAGAATGAACGATGAAGAATGAACAAGGATCAATGATCAATAATGAATGAACGATGAAGAAGGAACAAAGATCATTGAGCATTGTAGAATGAACGATGCAGAATGAACAAGGATCAATGATTATTGAAGAATGAACGATGAAGAATGAACAAGGATCAATGATCAATGAACAATGAACGATGAAGAATGAACAAGGATCAATGAGCATTATAGAATGAACGATGAAAAATGAATAAGAATCAAAGATCAATAATGAATGAACGATGAAGAATGAACATGGATCAATGAGCATTGTAGAACGAACGATGAAGAATGAACAAGGATCAATGATCATTGAAGAATGAACGATGAAGAATGAACAAGGATCGATGATCAATGAACAATGAACGATGAAGAATGAACAAGGATCAATGAGCATTATAGAATGAACGATGAAAAATGAATAAGAATCAAAGATCAATAATGAATGAACGATGAAGAATGAACATGGATCAACGAGCATTGTAGAACGAACGATGAAGAATGAACAAGGATCAATGATCATTGAAGAATGAACGATGATGAATGAACAAGGATCAATGATCATTGAAGAATGAACGACGAAGAATGAACAAGGTTCAATGATCATTGAAGAATGAACAATAAAGAATTAACAAGGATCAATTATCAATGAACAATGAACAATGAAGAATGAACAAGGATCAATGAGCATTGTAGAATGAACGATGAAGAATGAACAAGGATCAATGATAGATAATGAATGAACGATGAAGAATGAACAAGGATCATTGAGCATTGTAGAACGAACGATGAAGAATGAACAAGGATCAATGATCATTGAAGAATGAACGATGAAGAATGAACAAGGATCAATGAGCATTGTAGAATGAACGATGAAAAATGAATAAGAATCAATGATCAATAATGAATGAACGATGAAGAATGAACATGGATCAATGAGCATTGTAGAATGAACGATGAAGAATGAACAAGGAGCAATGATCATTGTAGAATGAACGATGAAGAATGAACAAGGATCAATGATCAATAATGAATGAACAAGGATCAATGAGCATTGTAGAATGAACGATGAAGAATGAACAAGGAGCAATGATCAATAATGAATGAATGATGAAGAATGAACAAGGATCAATGATCATTGAAGAATGAACGATGAAGAATGAACAAGGATCAATGATCATTGAAGAATGGACGACGAAGAATGAACAAGGTTCAATGATCATTGAAGAATGAACAATAAAGAATGAACAAGGATCAATTATCAATGAACAATGAACAATGAAGAATGAACAAGGATCAATGAGCATTGTAGAATGAACGATGAAGAATGAACAAGGATCAATGATCAATAATGAATGAACGATGAAGAATGAACAAGGATCATTGAGCATTCTAGAATGAACGATGTAGAATGAACAAGGATCAATGATTATTGAAGAATGAACGATGAAGAATGAACAAGGATCAATGATCATTGAAAAATGAACAACGAAGAATGAACAAGGTTCAATGATCATTGAAGAATGAACGATAAAGAGTGAACAAGGATCAATTATCAATGAACAATGAACGATGAAAAATGAACAAGGATCAATGAGCATTGTAGAATGAACGATGAAGAATGAACAAGGATCAATGATCATTGAAGAATGAACGATGAAGAATGAACAAGGATCAATGATCAATAATGAATGAACAATGAAGAATGAACAAGGATCAATGAGCATTGAAGAATGAATGATGAAGAATGAACATGGAGCAATGATCAATAATGAATGAATGATGAAGAATGAACAAGGATCAATGATCATTGAAGAATGAACGATGAAGAATGAACAAGGATCAATGATCATTGAAGAATGAACGACGAAGAATGAACAAGGTTCAATGATCATTGAATAATGAACGATTAAGAATGAACAAGGATCAATTATCAATGAACAATGAACGATGAAGAATGAACAAGGATCAATGAGCATTGTAGAATGAACGATGAAGAATGAACAAGGATCAATGATCAATAATGAATGAACGATGAAGAAGGAACAAAGATCATTGAGCATTGTAGAATGAACGATGCAGAATGAACAAGGATCAATGATTATTGAAGAATGAACGATGAAGAATGAACAAGGATCAATGATCAATGAACAATGAACGATGAAGAATGAACAAGGATCAATGAGCATTATAGAATGAACGATGAAAAATGAATAAGAATCAAAGATCAATAATGAATGAACGATGAAGAATGAACATGGATCAATGAGCATTGTAGAACGAACGATGAAGAATGAACAAGGATCAATGATCATTGAAGAATGAACGATGAAGAATGAACAAGGATCGATGATCAATGAACAATGAACGATGAAGAATGAACAAGGATCAATGAGCATTATAGAATGAACGATGAAAAATGAATAAGAATCAAAGATCAATAATGAATGAACGATGAAGAATGAACATGGATCAACGAGCATTGTAGAACGAACGATGAAGAATGAACAAGGATCAATGATCATTGAAGAATGAACGATGATGAATGAACAAGGATCAATGATCATTGAAGAATGAACGACGAAGAATGAACAAGGTTCAATGATCATTGAAGAATGAACAATAAAGAATTAACAAGGATCAATTATCAATGAACAATGAACAATGAAGAATGAACAAGGATCAATGAGCATTGTAGAATGAACGATGAAGAATGAACAAGGATCAATGATAGATAATGAATGAACGATGAAGAATGAACAAGGATCATTGAGCATTGTAGAACGAACGATGAAGAATGAACAAGGATCAATGATCATTGAAGAATGAACGATGAAGAATGAACAAGGATCAATGAGCATTGTAGAATGAACGATGAAAAATGAATAAGAATCAATGATCAATAATGAATGAACGATGAAGAATGAACATGGATCAATGAGCATTGTAGAATGAACGATGAAGAATGAACAAGGAGCAATGATCATTGTAGAATGAACGATGAAGAATGAACAAGGATCAATGATCAATATTGAATGAACAAGGATCAATGAGCATTGTAGAATGAATGATGAAGAATGAACAAGGAGCAATGATCAATAATGAATGAATGATGAAGAATGAACAAGGATCAATGATCATTGAAGAATGAACGATGAAGAATGAACAAGGATCAATGATCATTGAAGAATGGACGACGAAGAATGAACAAGGTTCAATGATCATTGAAGAATGAACAATAAAGAATGAACAAGGATCAATTATCAATGAACAATGAACAATGAAGAATGAACAAGGATCAATGAGCATTGTAGAATGAACGATGAAGAATGAACAAGGATCAATGATCAATAATGAATGAACGATGAAGAATGAACAAGGATCATTGAGCATTCTAGAATGAACGATGTAGAATGAACAAGGATCAATGATTATTGAAGAATGAACGATGAAGAATGAACAAGGATCAATGATCATTGAAAAATGAACAACGAAGAATGAACAAGGTTCAATGATCATTGAAGAATGAACGATAAAGAGTGAACAAGGATCAATTATCAATGAACAATGAACGATGAAAAATGAACAAGGATCAATGAGCATTGTAGAATGAACGATGAAGAATGAACAAGGATCAATGATCATTGAAGAATGAACGATGAAGAATGAACAAGGATGAATGATTAATAATGAATGAACAATGAAGAATGAACAAGGATCAATGAGCATTGAAGAATGAATGATGAAGAATGAACATGGAGCAATGATCAATAATGAATGAATGATGAAGAATGAACAAGGATCAATGATCATTGAAGAATGAATGATGAAGAATGAACAAGGATCAATGATCATTGAAGAATGAACGACGAAGAATGAACAAGGTTCAATGATCATTGAATAATGAACGATTAAGAATGAACAAGGATCAATTATCAATGAACAATGAACGATGAAGAATGAACAAGGATCAATGAGCATTGTAGAATGAACGATGAAGAATGAACAAGGATCAATGATCAATAATGAATGAACGATGAAGAAGGAACAAAGATCATTGAGCATTGTAGAATGAACGATGCAGAATGAACAAGGATCAATGATTATTGAAGAATGAACGATGAAGAATGAACAAGGATCAATGATCAATGAACAATGAACGATGAAGAATGAACAAGGATCAATGAGCATTATAGAATGAACGATGAAAAATGAATAAGAATCAAAGATCAATAATGAATGAACGATGAAGAATGAACATGGATCAATGAGCATTGTAGAACGAACGATGAAGAATGAACAAGGATCAATGATCATTGAAGAATGAACGATGAAGAATGAACAAGGATCGATGATCAATGAACAATGAACGATGAAGAATGAACAAGGATCAATGAGCATTATAGAATGAACGATGAAAAATGAATAAGAATCAAAGATCAATAATGAATGAACGATGAAGAATGAACATGGATCAACGAGCATTGTAGAACGAACGATGAAGAATGAACAAGGATCAATGATCATTGAAGAATGAACGATGATGAATGAACAAGGATCAATGATCATTGAAGAATGAACGACGAAGAATGAACAAGGTTCAATGATCATTGAAGAATGAACAATAAAGAATTAACAAGGATCAATTATCAATGAACAATGAACAATGAAGAATGAACAAGGATCAATGAGCATTGTAGAATGAACGATGAAGAATGAACAAGGATCAATGATAGATAATGAATGAACGATGAAGAATGAACAAGGATCATTGAGCATTGTAGAACGAACGATGAAGAATGAACAAGGATCAATGATCATTGAAGAATGAACGATGAAGAATGAACAAGGATCAATGAGCATTGTAGAATGAACGATGAAAAATGAATAAGAATCAATGATCAATAATGAATGAACGATGAAGAATGAACATGGATCAATGAGCATTGTAGAATGAACGATGAAGAATGAACAAGGAGCAATGATCATTGTAGAATGAACGATGAAGAATGAACAAGGATCAATGATCAATAATGAATGAACAAGGATCAATGAGCATTGTAGAATGAACGATGAAGAATGAACAATGAGCAATGATCAATAATGAATGAATGATGAAGAATGAACAAGGATCAATGATCATTGAAGAATGAACGATGAAGAATGAACAAGGATCAATGATCATTGAAGAATGGACGACGAAGAATGAACAAGGTTCAATGATCATTGAAGAATGAACAATAAAGAATGAACAAGGATCAATTATCAATGAACAATGAACAATGAAGAATGAACAAGGATCAATGAGCATTGTAGAATGAACGATGAAGAATGAACAAGGATCAATGATCAATAATGAATGAACGATGAAGAATGAACAAGGATCATTGAGCATTCTAGAATGAACGATGTAGAATGAACAAGGATCAATGATTATTGAAGAATGAACGATGAAGAATGAACAAGGATCAATGATCATTGAAAAATGAACAACGAAGAATGAACAAGGTTCAATGATCATTGAAGAATGAACGATAAAGAGTGAACAAGGATCAATTATCAATGAACAATGAACGATGAAAAATGAACAAGGATCAATGAGCATTGTAGAATGAACGATGAAGAATGAACAAGGATCAATGATCATTGAAGAATGAACGATGAAGAATGAACAAGGATCAATGATCAATAATGAATGAACAATGAAGAATGAACAAGGATCAATGAGCATTGAAGAATGAATGATGAAGAATGAACATGGAGCAATGATCAATAATGAATGAATGATGAAGAATGAACAAGGATCAATGATCATTGAAGAATGAACGATGAAGAATGAACAAGGATCAATGATCATTGAAGAATGAACGACGAAGAATGAACAAGGTTCAATGATCATTGAATAATGAACGATTAAGAATGAACAAGGATCAATTATCAATGAACAATGAACGATGAAGAATGAACAAGGATCAATGAGCATTGTAGAATGAACGATGAAGAATGAACAAGGATCAATGATCAATAATGAATGAACGATGAAGAAGGAACAAAGATCATTGAGCATTGTAGAATGAACGATGCAGAATGAACAAGGATCAATGATTATTGAAGAATGAACGATGAAGAATGAACAAGGATCAATGATCAATGAACAATGAACGATGAAGAATGAACAAGGATCAATGAGCATTATAGAATGAACGATGAAAAATGAATAAGAATCAAAGATCAATAATGAATGAACGATGAAGAATGAACATGGATCAATGAGCATTGTAGAACGAACGATGAAGAATGAACAAGGATCAATGATCATTGAAGAATGAACGATGAAGAATGAACAAGGATCGATGATCAATGAACAATGAACGATGAAGAATGAACAAGGATCAATGAGCATTATAGAATGAACGATGAAAAATGAATAAGAATCAAAGATCAATAATGAATGAACGATGAAGAATGAACATGGATCAACGAGCATTGTAGAACGAACGATGAAGAATGAACAAGGATCAATGATCATTGAAGAATGAACGATGATGAATGAACAAGGATCAATGATCATTGAAGAATGAACGACGAAGAATGAACAAGGTTCAATGATCATTGAAGAATGAACAATAAAGAATTAACAAGGATCAATTATCAATGAACAATGAACAATGAAGAATGAACAAGGATCAATGAGCATTGTAGAATGAACGATGAAGAATGAACAAGGATCAATGATAGATAATGAATGAACGATGAAGAATGAACAAGGATCATTGAGCATTGTAGAACGAACGATGAAGAATGAACAAGGATCAATGATCATTGAAGAATGAACGATGAAGAATGAACAAGGATCAATGAGCATTGTAGAATGAACGATGAAAAATGAATAAGAATCAATGATCAATAATGAATGAACGATGAAGAATGAACATGGATCAATGAGCATTGTAGAATGAACGATGAAGAATGAACAAGGAGCAATGATCATTGTAGAATGAACGATGAAGAATGAACAAGGATCAATGATCAATAATGAATGAACAAGGATCAATGAGCATTGTAGAATGAACGATGAAGAATGAACAAGGAGCAATGATCAATAATGAATGAATGATGAAGAATGAACAAGGATCAATGATCATTGAAGAATGAACGATGAAGAATGAACAAGGATCAATGATCATTGAAGAATGGACGACGAAGAATGAACAAGGTTCAATGATCATTGAAGAATGAACAATAAAGAATGAACAAGGATCAATTATCAATGAACAATGAACAATGAAGAATGAACAAGGATCAATGAGCATTGTAGAATGAACGATGAAGAATGAACAAGGATCAATGATCAATAATGAATGAACGATGAAGAATGAACAAGGATCATTGAGCATTCTAGAATGAACGATGTAGAATGAACAAGGATCAATGATTATTGAAGAATGAACGATGAAGAATGAACAAGGATCAATGATCATTGAAAAATGAACAACGAAGAATGAACAAGGTTCAATGATCATTGAAGAATGAACGATAAAGAGTGAACAAGGATCAATTATCAATGAACAATGAACGATGAAAAATGAACAAGGATCAATGAGCATTGTAGAATGAACGATGAAGAATGAACAAGGATCAATGATCATTGAAGAATGAACGATGAAGAATGAACAAGGATCAATGATCAATAATGAATGAACAATGAAGAATGAACAAGGATCAATGAGCATTGAAGAATGAATGATGAAGAATGAACATGGAGCAATGATCAATAATGAATGAATGATGAAGAATGAACAAGGATCAATGATCATTGAAGAATGAACGATGAAGAATGAACAAGGATCAATGATCATTGAAGAATGAACGACGAAGAATGAACAAGGTTCAATGATCATTGAATAATGAACGATTAAGAATGAACAAGGATCAATTATCAATGAACAATGAACGATGAAGAATGAACAAGGATCAATGAGCATTGTAGAATGAACGATGAAGAATGAACAAGGATCAATGATCAATAATGAATGAACGATGAAGAAGGAACAAAGATCATTGAGCATTGTAGAATGAACGATGCAGAATGAACAAGGATCAATGATTATTGAAGAATGAACGATGAAGAATGAACAAGGATCAATGATCAATGAACAATGAACGATGAAGAATGAACAAGGATCAATGAGCATTATAGAATGAACGATGAAAAATGAATAAGAATCAAAGATCAATAATGAATGAACGATGAAGAATGAACATGGATCAATGAGCATTGTAGAACGAACGATGAAGAATGAACAAGGATCAATGATCATTGAAGAATGAACGATGAAGAATGAACAAGGATCGATGATCAATGAACAATGAACGATGAAGAATGAACAAGGATCAATGAGCATTATAGAATGAACGATGAAAAATGAATAAGAATCAAAGATCAATAATGAATGAACGATGAAGAATGAACATGGATCAACGAGCATTGTAGAACGAACGATGAAGAATGAACAAGGATCAATGATCATTGAAGAATGAACGATGATGAATGAACAAGGATCAATGATCATTGAAGAATGAACGACGAAGAATGAACAAGGTTCAATGATCATTGAAGAATGAACAATAAAGAATTAACAAGGATCAATTATCAATGAACAATGAACAATGAAGAATGAACAAGGATCAATGAGCATTGTAGAATGAACGATGAAGAATGAACAAGGATCAATGATAGATAATGAATGAACGATGAATAATGAACAAGGATCATTGAGCATTGTAGAACGAACGATGAAGAATGAACAAGGATCAATGATCATTGAAGAATGAACGATGAAGAATGAACAAGGATCAATGAGCATTGTAGAATGAACGATGAAAAATTAATAAGAATCAATGATCAATAATGAATGAACGATGAAGAATGAACATGGATCAATGAGCATTGTAGAATGAACGATGAAGAATGAACAAGGAGCAATGATCATTGTAGAATGAACGATGAAGAATGAACAAGGATCAATGATCAATAATGAATGAACAAGGATCAATGAGCATTGTAGAATGAACGATGAAGAATGAACAAGGAGCAATGATCAATAATGAATGAATGATGAAGAATGAACAAGGATCAATGATCATTGAAGAATGAACGATGAAGAATGAACAAGGATCAATGATCATTGAAGAATGGACGACGAAGAATGAACAAGGTTCAATGATCATTGAAGAATGAACAATAAAGAATGAACAAGGATCAATTATCAATGAACAATGAACAATGAAGAATGAACAAGGATCAATGAGCATTGTAGAATGAACGATGAAGAATGAACAAGGATCAATGATCAATAATGAATGAACGATGAAGAATGAACAAGGATCATTGAGCATTCTAGAATGAACGATGTAGAATGAACAAGGATCAATGATTATTGAAGAATGAACGATGAAGAATGAACAAGGATCAATGATCATTGAAAAATGAACAACGAAGAATGAACAAGGTTCAATGATCATTGAAGAATGAACGATAAAGAGTGAACAAGGATCAATTATCAATGAACAATGAACGATGAAAAATGAACAAGGATCAATGAGCATTGTAGAATGAACGATGAAGAATGAACAAGGATCAATGATCATTGAAGAATGAACGATGAAGAATGAACAAGGATCAATGATCAATAATGAATGAACAATGAAGAATGAACAAGGATCAATGAGCATTGAAGAATGAATGATGAAGAATGAACATGGAGCAATGATCAATAATGAATGAATGATGAAGAATGAACAAGGATCAATGATCATTGAAGAATGAACGATGAAGAATGAACAAGGATCAATGATCATTGAAGAATGAACGACGAAGAATGAACAAGGTTCAATGATCATTGAATAATGAACGATTAAGAATGAACAAGGATCAATTATCAATGAACAATGAACGATGAAGAATGAACAAGGATCATTGAGCATTGTAGAACGAACGATGAAGAATGAACAAGGATCAATGATCATTGAAGAATGAACGATGAAGAATGAACAAGGATCAATGAGCATTGTAGAATGAACGATGAAAAATGAATAAGAATCAATGATCAATAATGAATGAACGATGAAGAATGAACATGGATTAATGAGCATTGTAGAATGAACGATGAAGAATGAACAAGGATCAATGATCATTGAAGAATGAACGATGAAGAACGAACAAGGATCAATGATCATTAAAGAATGAACGACGAAGAATGAACAAGGTTCAATGATCATTGAAGAATGAACAATAAAGAATGAACAAGGATCAATTATCAATGAACAATGAACAATGAAGAATGAACAAGGATCAATGAGCATTGTAGAATGAACGATGAAGAATGAACAAGGATCAATGATCAATAATGAATGAACGATGAAGAATCAACAAGGATCATTGAACATTGTAGAACGAACGATGAAGAATGAACAAGGATCAATGATCATTGAAGAATGAACGATGAAGAATGAACAAGGATCAATGAGCATTGTAGAATGAACGATGAAAAATGAATAAGAATCAATGATCAATAATGAATGAACGATGAAGAATGAACATGGATCAATGAGCATTGTAGAATGAACGATGAAGAATGAACAAGGAGCAATGATCATTGTAGAATGAACGATGAAGAATGAACAAGGATCAATGATCAATAATAAATGAACAAGGATCAATGAGCATTGTAGAATGAACGATGAAGAATGAACAAGGAGCAATGATCAATAATGAATGAATGATGAAGAATGAACAAGGATCAATGATCATTGAAGAATGAACGATGAAGAATGAACAAGGATCAATGATCATTGAAGAATGAACGACGAAGAATGAACAAGGTTCAATGATCATTGAAGAATGAACAATAAAGAATGAACAAGGATTAATTATCAATGAACAATGAACAATGAAGAATGAACAAGGTTCAATGATCATTGAAGAATGAACGATTAAGAATGAACAAGGATCAATTATCAATGAACAATGAACGATGAAGAATGAACAAGGATCAATGATCAATAATGAATGAACGATGAAGAATGAACAAGGATCATTGAGCATTGTAGAATGAACGATGTAGAATGAACAAGGATCAATGATTATTGAAGAATGAACGATGAAGAATGAACAAGGATCAATGATCAATGAACAATGAACGATGAAGAATGAACAAGGATCAATGAGCATTATAGAATGAACGATGAAAAATGAATAAGAATCAAAGATCAATAATGAATGAACGATGAAGAATGAACATGGATCAACGAGCATTGTAGAACGAACGATGAAGAATGAACAAGGATCAATGATCATTGAAGAATGAACGATGAAGAATGAACAAGGATCAATGAGCATTGCAGAATGAACGATGAAAAATGAATAAGAATCAATGATCAATAATGAATGAACGATGAAGAATGAACATGGATCAATGAGCATTGTAGAATGAACGATGAAGAATGAACAAGGAGCAATAATCATTGTAGAATGAACGATGAAGAATGAACAAGGATCAATGATCAATAATGAAGGAACAAGGATCAATGAGCATTGTAGAATGAACGATGAAGAATGAACAAGGAGCAATAATCAATAATGAATGAATGATGAAGAAGGAACAAAGATCATTGAGCATTGTAGAATGAACGATGCAGAATGAACAAGGATCAATGATTATTGAAGAATGAACGATGAAGAATGAACAAGGATCAATGATCAATGAACAATGAACGATGAAGAATGAACAAGGATCAATGAGCATTATAGAATGAACGATGAAAAATGAATAAGAATCAAAGATCAATAATGAATGAACGATGAAGAATGAACATGGATCGATGAGCATTGTAGAACGAACGATGAAGAATGAACAAGGATCAATGATCATTGAAGAATGAACGATGAAGAATGAACAAGGATCGATGATCAATGAACAATGAACGATGAAGAATGAACAAGGATCAATGAGCATTATAGAATGAACGATGAAAAATGAATAAGAATCAAAGATCAATAATGAATGAACGATGAAGAATGAACATGGATCAACGAGCATTGTAGAACGAACGATGAAGAATGAACAAGGATCAATGATCATTGAAGAATGAACGATGATGAATGAACAAGGATCAATGATCATTGAAGAATGAACGACGAAGAATGAACAAGGTTCAATGATCATTGAAGAATGAACAATAAAGAATTAACAAGGATCAATTATCAATGAACAATGAACAATGAAGAATGAACAAGGATCAATGAGCATTGTAGAATGAACGATGAAGAATGAACAAGGATCAATGATAGATAATGAATGAACGATGAAGAATGAACAAGGATCATTAAGCATTGTAGAACGAACGATGAAGAATGAACAAGGATCAATGATCATTGAAGAATGAACGATGAAGAATGAACAAGGATCAATGAGCATTGTAGAATGAACGATGAAAAATGAATAAGAATCAATGATCAATAATGAATGAACGATGAAGAATGAACATGGATCAATGAGCATTGTAGAATGAACGATGAAGAATGAACAAGGAGCAATGATCATTGTAGAATGAACGATGAAGAATGAACAAGGATCAATGATCAATAATGAATGAACAAGGATCAATGAGCATTGTAGAATGAACGATGAAGAATGAACAAGGAGCAATGATCAATAATGAATGAATGATGAAGAATGAACAAGGATCAATGATCATTGAAGAATGAACGATGAAGAATGAACAAGGATCAATGATCATTGAAGAATGGACGACGAAGAATGAACAAGGTTCAATGATCATTGAAGAATGAACAATAAAGAATGAACAAGGATCAATTATCAATGAACAATGAACAATGAAGAATGAACAAGGATCAATGAGCATTGTAGAATGAACGATGAAGAATGAACAAGGATCAATGATCAATAATGAATGAACGATGAAGAATGAACAAGGATCATTGAGCATTCTAGAATGAACGATGTAGAATGAACAAGGATCAATGATTATTGAAGAATGAACGATGAAGAATGAACAAGGATCAATGATCATTGAAAAATGAACAACGAAGAATGAACAAGGTTCAATGATCATTGAAGAATGAACGATAAAGAGTGAACAAGGATCAATTATCAATGAACAATGAACGATGAAAAATGAACAAGGATCAATGAGCATTGTAGAATGAACGATGAAGAATGAACAAGGATCAATGATCATTGAAGAATGAACGATGAAGAATGAACAAGGATCAATGATCAATAATGAATGAACAATGAAGAATGAACAAGGATCAATGAGCATTGAAGAATGAATGATGAAGAATGAACATGGAGCAATGATCAATAATGAATGAATGATGAAGAATGAACAAGGATCAATGATCATTGAAGAATGAACGATGAAGAATGAACGAGGATCAATGATCATTGAAGAATGAACGACGAAGAATGAACAAGGTTCAATGATCATTGAATAATGAACGATTAAGAATGAACAAGGATCAATTATCAATGAACAATGAACGATGAAGAATGAACAAGGATCAATGAGCATTGTAGAATGAACGATGAAGAATGAACAAGGATCAATGATCAATAATGAATGAACGATGAAGAAGGAACAAAGATCATTGAGCATTGTAGAATGAACGATGCAGAATGAACAAGGATCAATGATTATTGAAGAATGAACGATGAAGAATGAACAAGGATCAATGATCAATGAACAATGAACGATGAAGAATGAACAAGGATCAATGAGCATTATAGAATGAACGATGAAAAATGAATAAGAATCAAAGATCAATAATGAATGAACGATGAAGAATGAATATGGATCAATGAGCATTGTAGAACGAACGATGAAGAATGAACAAGGATCAATGATCATTGAAGAATGAACGATGATGAAGAATGAATATGGATCAATGAGCATTGTAGAACGAACGATGAAGAATGAACAAGGATCAATGATCATTGAAGAATGAACGATGAAGAATGAACAAGGATCGATGATCAATGAACAATGAACGATGAAGAATGAACAAGGATCAATGAGCATTATAGAATGAACGATGAAAAATGAATAAGAATCAAAGATCAATAATGAATGAACGATGAAGAATGAACATGGATCAACGAGCATTGTAGAACGAACGATGAAGAATGAACAAGGATCAATGATCATTGAAGAATGAACGATGATGAATGAACAAGGATCAATGATCATTGAAGAATGAACGACGAAGAATGAACAAGGTTCAATGATCATTGAAGAATGAACAATAAAGAATTAACAAGGATCAATTATCAATGAACAATGAACAATGAAGAATGAACAAGGATCAATGAGCATTGTAGAATGAACGATGAAGAATGAACAAGGATCAATGATAGATAATGAATGAACGATGATGAATGAACAAGGATCATTGAGCATTGTAGAACGAACGATGAAGAATGAACAAGGATCAATGATCATTGAAGAATGAACGATGAAGAATGAACAAGGATCAATGAGCATTGTAGAATGAACGATGAAAAATGAATAAGAATCAATGATCAATAATGAATGAACGATGAAGAATGAACATGGATCAATGAGCATTGTAGAATGAACGATGAAGAATGAACAAGGAGCAATGATCATTGTAGAATGAACGATGAAGAATGAACAAGGATCAATGATCAATAATGAATGAACAAGGATCAATGAGCATTGTAGAATGAACGATGAAGAATGAACAAGGAGCAATGATCAATAATGAATGAATGATGAAGAATGAACAAGGATCAATGATCATTGAAGAATGAACGATGAAGAATGAACAAGGATCAATGATCATTGAAGAATGGACGACGAAGAATGAACAAGGTTCAATGATCATTGAAGAATGAACAATAAAGAATGAACAAGGATCAATTATCAATGAACAATGAACAATGAAGAATGAACAAGGATCAATGAGCATTGTAGAATGAACGATGAAGAATGAACAAGGATCAATGATCAATAATGAATGAACGATGAAGAATGAACAAGGATCATTGAGCATTCTAGAATGAACGATGTAGAATGAACAAGGATCAATGATTATTGAAGAATGAACGATGAAGAATGAACAAGGATCAATGATCATTGAAAAATGAACAACGAAGAATGAACAAGGTTCAATGATCATTGAAGAATGAACGATAAAGAGTGAACAAGGATCAATTATCAATGAACAATGAACGATGAAAAATGAACAAGGATCAATGAGCATTGTAGAATGAACGATGAAGAATGAACAAGGATCAATGATCATTGAAGAATGAACGATGAAGAATGAACAAGGATCAATGATCAATAATGAATGAACAATGAAGAATGAACAAGGATCAATGAGCATTGAAGAATGAATGATGAAGAATGAACATGGAGCAATGATCAATAATGAATGAATGATGAAGAATGAACAAGGATCAATGATCATTGAAGAATGAACGATGAAGAATGAACAAGGATCAATGATCATTGAAGAATGAACGACGAAGAATGAACAAGGTTCAATGATCATTGAATAATGAACGATTAAGAATGAACAAGGATCAATTATCAATGAACAATGAACGATGAAGAATGAACAAGGATCATTGAGCATTGTAGAACGAACGATGAAGAATGAACAAGGATCAATGATCATTGAAGAATGAACGATGAAGAATGAACAAGGATCAATGAGCATTGTAGAATGAACGATGAAAAATGAATAAGAATCAATGATCAATAATGAATGAACGATGAAGAATGAACATGGATCAATGAGCATTGTAGAATGAACGATGAAGAATGAACAAGGATCAATGATCATTGAAGAATGAACGATGAAGAACGAACAAGGATCAATGATCATTAAAGAATGAACGACGAAGAATGAACAAGGTTCAATGATCATTGAAGAATGAACAATAAAGAATGAACAAGGATCAATTATCAATGAACAATGAACAATGAAGAATGAACAAGGATCAATGAGCATTGTAGAATGAACGATGAAGAATGAACAAGGATCAATGATCAATAATGAATGAACGATGAAGAATCAACAAGGATCATTGAACATTGTAGAACGAACGATGAAGAATGAACAAGGATCAATGATCATTGAAGAATGAACGATGAAGAATGAACAAGGATCAATGAGCATTGTAGAATGAACGATGAAAAATGAATAAGAATCAATGATCAATAATGAATGAACGATGAAGAATGAACATGGATCAATGAGCATTGTAGAATGAACGATGAAGAATGAACAAGGAGCAATGATCATTGTAGAATGAACGATGAAGAATGAACAAGGATCAATGATCAATAATAAATGAACAAGGATCAATGAGCATTGTAGAATGAACGATGAAGAATGAACAAGGAGCAATGATCAATAATGAATGAATGATGAAGAATGAACAAGGATCAATGATCATTGAAGAATGAACGATGAAGAATGAACAAGGATCAATGATCATTGAAGAATGAACGACGAAGAATGAACAAGGTTCAATGATCATTGAAGAATGAACAATAAAGAATGAACAAGGATCAATTATCAATGAACAATGAACAATGAAGAATGAACAAGGTTCAATGATCATTGAAGAATGAACGATTAAGAATGAACAAGGATCAATTATCAATGAACAATGAACGATGAAGAATGAACAAGGATCAATGATCAATAATGAATGAACGATGAAGAATGAACAAGGATCATTGAGCATTGTAGAATGAACGATGTAGAATGAACAAGGATCAATGATTATTGAAGAATGAACGATGAAGAATGAACAAGGATCAATGATCAATGAACAATGAACGATGAAGAATGAACAAGGATCAATGAGCATTATAGAATGAACGATGAAAAATGAATAAGAATCAAAGATCAATAATGAATGAACGATGAAGAATGAACATGGATCAACGAGCATTGTAGAACGAACGATGAAGAATGAACAAGGATCAATGATCATTGAAGAATGAACGATGAAGAATGAACAAGGATCAATGAGCATTGCAGAATGAACGATGAAAAATGAATAAGAATCAATGATCAATAATGAATGAACGATGAAGAATGAACATGGATCAATGAGCATTGTAGAATGAACGATGAAGAATGAACAAGGAGCAATAATCATTGTAGAATGAACGATGAAGAATGAACAAGGATCAATGATCAATAATGAATGAACAAGGATCAATGAGCATTGTAGAATGAACGATGAAGAATGAACAAGGAGCAATAATCAATAATGAATGAATGATGAAGAATGAACAAGGATCATTGAGCATTGTAGAATGAACGATGTAGAATGAACAAGGATCAATGATTATTGAAGAATGAACGATGAAGAATGAACAAGGATCAATGATCATTGAAAAATGAACAACGAAGAATGAACAAGGTTCAATGATCATTGAAGAATGAACGATAAAGAGTGAACAAGGATCAATTATCAATGAACAATGAACGATGAAGAATGAACAAGGATCAATGAGCATTGTAGAATGAACGATGAAGAATGAACAAGGATCAATGATCATTGAAGAATGAACGATGAAGAATGAACAAGGATCGATGATCAATGAACAATGAACGATGAAGAATGAACAAGGATCAATGAGCATTATAGAATGAACGATGAAAAATGAATAAGAATCAAAGATCAATAATGAATGAACGATGAAGAATGAACATGGATCAACGAGCATTGTAGAACGAACGATGAAGAATGAACAAGGATCAATGATCATTGAAGAATGAACGATGATGAATGAACAAGGATCAATGATCATTGAAGAATGAACGACGAAGAATGAACAAGGTTCAATGATCATTGAAGAATGAACAATAAAGAATTAACAAGGATCAATTATCAATGAACAATGAACAATGAAGAATGAACAAGGATCAATGAGCATTGTAGAATGAACGATGAAGAATGAACAAGGATCAATGATAGATAATGAATGAACGATGAAGAATGAACAAGGATCATTGAGCATTGTAGAACGAACGATGAAGAATGAACAAGGATCAATGATCATTGAAGAATGAACGATGAAGAATGAACAAGGATCAATGAGCATTGTAGAATGAACGATGAAAAATGAATAAGAATCAATGATCAATAATGAATGAACGATGAAGAATGAACATGGATCAATGAGCATTGTAGAATGAACGATGAAGAATGAACAAGGAGCAATGATCATTGTAGAATGAACGATGAAGAATGAACAAGGATCAATGATCAATAATGAATGAACAAGGATCAATGAGCATTGTAGAATGAACGATGAAGAATGAACAAGGAGCAATGATCAATAATGAATGAATAATGAAGAATGAACAAGGATCAATGATCATTGAAGAATGAACGATGAAGAATGAACAAGGATCAATGATCATTGAAGAATGGACGACGAAGAATGAACAAGGTTCAATGATCATTGAAGAATGAACAATAAAGAATGAACAAGGATCAATTATCAATGAACAATGAACAATGAAGAATGAACAAGGATCAATGAGCATTGTAGAATGAACGATGAAGAATGAACAAGGATCAATGATAGATAATGAATGAACGATGAAGAATGAACAAGGATCATTGAGCATTGTAGAACGAACGATGAAGAATGAACAAGGATCAATGATCATTGAAGAATGAACGATGAAGAATGAACAAGGATCAATGAGCATTGTAGAATGAACGATGAAAAATGAATAAGAATCAATGATCAATAATGAATGAACGATGAAGAATGAACATGGATCAATGAGCATTGTAGAATGAACGATGAAGAATGAACAAGGAGCAATGATCATTGTAGAATGAACGATGAAGAATGAACAAGGATCAATGATCAATAATGAATGAACAAGGATCAATGAGCATTGTAGAATGAACGATGAAGAATGCACAAGGAGCAATGATCAATAATGAATGAATGATGAAGAATGAACAAGGATCAATGATCATTGAAGAATGAACGATGAAGAATGAACAAGGATCAATGATCATTGAAGAATGGACGACGAAGAATGAACAAGGTTCAATGATCATTGAAGAATGAACAATAAAGAATGAACAAGGATCAATTATCAATGAACAATGAACAATGAAGAATGAACAAGGATCAATGAGCATTGTAGAATGAACGATGAAGAATGAACAAGGATCAATGAGCATTGTAGAATGAACGATGAAGAATGAACAAGGATCAATGATCAATAATGAATGAACGATGAAGAAGGAACAAAGATCATTGAGCATTGTAGAATGAACGATGCAGAATGAACAAGGATCAATGATTATTGAAGAATGAACGATGAAGAATGAACAAGGATCAATGATCAATGAACAATGAACGATGAAGAATGAACAAGGATCAATGAGCATTATAGAATGAACGATGAAAAATGAATAAGAATCAAAGATCAATAATGAATGAACGATGAAGAATGAACATGGATCAATGAGCATTGTAGAACGAACGATGAAGAATGAACAAGGATCAATGATCATTGAAGAATGAACGATGAAGAATGAACAAGGATCGATGATCAATGAACAATGAACGATGAAGAATGAACAAGGATCAATGAGCATTATAGAATGAACGATGAAAAATGAATAAGAATCAAAGATCAATAATGAATGAACGATGAAGAATGAACATGGATCAACGAGCATTGTAGAACGAACGATGAAGAATGAACAAGGATCAATGATCATTGAAGAATGAACGATGATGAATGAACAAGGATCAATGATCATTGAAGAATGAACGACGAAGAATGAACAAGGTTCAATGATCATTGAAGAATGAACAATAAAGAATGAACAAGGATCAATTATCAATGAACAATGAACAATGAAGAATGAACAAGGATCAATGAGCATTGTAGAATGAACGATGAAGAATGAACAAGGATCAATGATAGATAATGAATGAACGATGAAGAATGAACAAGGATCATTGAGCATTGTAGAACGAACGATGAAGAATGAACAAGGATCAATGATCATTGAAGAATGAACGATGAAGAATGAACAAGGATCAATGAGCATTGTAGAATGAAAGATGAAAAATGAATAAGAATCAATGATCAATAATGAATGAACGATGAAGAATGAACATGGATCAATGAGCATTGTAGAATGAACGATGAAGAATGAACAAGGAGCAATGATCATTGTAGAATGAACGATGAAGAATGAACAAGGATCAATGATCAATAATGAATGAACAAGGATCAATGAGCATTGTAGAATGAACGATGAAGAATGCACAAGGAGCAATGATCAATAATGAATGAATGATGAAGAATGAACAAGGATCAATGATCATTGAAGAATGAACGATGAAGAATGAACAAGGATCAATGATCATTGAAGAATGGACGACGAAGAATGAACAAGGTTCAATGATCATTGAAGAATGAACAATAAAGAATGAACAAGGATCAATTATCAATGAACAATGAACAATGAAGAATGAACAAGGATCAATGAGCATTGTAGAATGAACGATGAAGAATGAACAAGGATCAATGATCAATAATGAATGAACGATGAAGAATGAACAAGGATCATTGAGCATTCTAGAATGAACGATGTAGAATGAACAAGGATCAATGATTATTGAAGAATGAACGATGAAGAATGAACAAGGATCAATGATCATTGAAAAATGAACAACGAAGAATGAACAATATTCAATGATCATTGAAGAATGAACGATAAAGAGTGAACAAGGATCAATTATCAATGAACAATGAACAATGAAAAATGAACAAGGATCAATGAGCATTGTAGAATGAACGATGAAGAATGAACAAGGATCAATGATCATTGAAGAATGAACGATGAAGAATGAACAAGGATCAATGATCAATAATGAATGAACAATGAAGAATGAACAAGGATCAATGAGCATTGAAGAATGAATGATGAAGAATGAACATGGAGCAATGATCAATAATGAATGAATGATGAAGAATGAACAAGGATCAATGATCATTGAAGAATGAACGATGAAGAATGAACAAGGATCAATGATCATTGAAGAATGAACGACGAAGAATGAACAAGGTTCAATGATCATTGAATAATGAACGATTAAGAATGAACAAGGATCAATGATCAATGAACAATGAACGATGAAGAATGAACAAGGATCAATGAGCATTGTAGAATGAACGATGAAGAATGAACAAGGATCAATGATCAATAATGAATGAATGATGAAGGAACAAGGATCATTGAGCATTGTAGAATGAACGATGCAGAATGAACAAGGATCAATGATTATTGAAGAATGAACAATAAAGAATGAACAAGGATCAATTATCAATGAACAATGAACAATGAAGAATGAACAAGGATCAATGAGCATTGTAGAATGAACGATGAAGAATGAACAAGGATCAATGATCAATAATGAATGAACGATGAAGAATCAACAAGGATCATTGAACATTGTAGAACGAACGATGAAGAATGAACAAGGATCAATGATCATTGAAGAATGAACGATGAAGAATGAACAAGGATCAATGAGCATTGTAGAATGAACGATGAAAAATGAATAAGAATCAATGATCAATAATGAATGAACGATGAAGAATGAACATGGATCAATGAGCATTGTAGAATGAACGATGAAGAATGAACAAGGAGCAATGATCATTGTAGAATGAACGATGAAGAATGAACAAGGATCAATGATCAATAATAAATGAACAAGGATCAATGAGCATTGTAGAATGAACGATGAAGAATGAACAAGGAGCAATGATCAATAATGAATGAATGATGAAGAATGAACAAGGATCAATGATCATTGAAGAATGAACGATGAAGAATGAACAAGGATCAATGATCATTGAAGAATGAACGACGAAGAATGAACAAGGTTAAATGATCATTGAAGAATGAACAATAAAGAATGAACAAGGATCAATTATCAATGAACAATGAACAATGAAGAATGAACAAGGTTCAATGATCATTGAAGAATGAACGATTAAGAATGAACAAGGATCAATTATCAATGAACAATGAACGATGAAGAATGAACAAGGATCAATGATCAATAATGAATGAACGATGAAGAATGAACAAGGATCATTGAGCATTGTAGAATGAACGATGTAGAATGAACAAGGATCAATGATTATTGAAGAATGAACGATGAAGAATGAACAAGGATCAATGATCAATGAACAATGAACGATGAAGAATGAACAAGGATCAATGAGCATTATAGAATGAACGATGAAAAATGAATAAGAATCAAAGATCAATAATGAATGAACGATGAAGAATGAACATGGATCAACGAGCATTGTAGAACGAACGATGAAGAATGAACAAGGATCAATGATCATTGAAGAATGAACGATGAAGAATGAACAAGGATCAATGAGCATTGCAGAATGAACGATGAAAAATGAATAAGAATCAATGATCAATAATGAATGAACGATGAAGAATGAACAAGGATCAATGAGCATTATAGAATGAACGATGAAAAATGAATAAGAATCAAAGATCAATAATGAATGAACGATGAAGAATGAACATGGATCAATGAGCATTGTAGAACGAACGATGAAGAATGAACAAGGATCAATGATCATTGAAGAATGAACGATGAAGAATGAACAAGGATCGATGATCAATGAACAATGAACGATGAAGAATGAACAAGGATCAATGAGCATTATAGAATGAACGATGAAAAATGAATAAGAATCAAAGATCAATAATGAATGAACGATGAAGAATGAACATGGATCAACGAGCATTGTAGAACGAACGATGAAGAATGAACAAGGATCAATGATCATTGAAGAATGAACGATGATGAATGAACAAGGATCAATGATCATTGAAGAATGAACGACGAAGAATGAACAAGGTTCAATGATCATTGAAGAATGAACAATAAAGAATGAACAAGGATCAATTATCAATGAACAATGAACAATGAAGAATGAACAAGGTTCAATGATCATTGAAGAATGAACGATTAAGAATGAACAAGGATCAATTATCAATGAACAATGAACGATGAAGAATGAACAAGGATCAATGATCAATAATGAATGAACGATGAAGAATGAACAAGGATCATTGAGCATTGTAGAATGAACGATGTAGAATGAACAAGGATCAATGATTATTGAAGAATGAACGATGAAGAATGAACAAGGATCAATGATCAATGAACAATGAACGATGAAGAATGAACAAGGATCAATGAGCATTATAGAATGAACGATGAAAAATGAATAAGAATCAAAGATCAATAATGAATGAACGATGAAGAATGAACATGGATCAACGAGCATTGTAGAACGAACGATGAAGAATGAACAAGGATCAATGATCATTGAAGAATGAACGATGAAGAATGAACAAGGATCAATGAGCATTGCAGAATGAACGATGAAAAATGAATAAGAATCAATGATCAATAATGAATGAACGATGAAGAATGAACAAGGATCAATGAGCATTATAGAATGAACGATGAAAAATGAATAAGAATCAAAGATCAATAATGAATGAACGATGAAGAATGAACATGGATCAATGAGCATTGTAGAACGAACGATGAAGAATGAACAAGGATCAATGATCATTGAAGAATGAACGATGAAGAATGAACAAGGATCGATGATCAATGAACAATGAACGATGAAGAATGAACAAGGATCAATGAGCATTATAGAATGAACGATGAAAAATGAATAAGAATCAAAGATCAATAATGAATGAACGATGAAGAATGAACATGGATCAACGAGCATTGTAGAACGAACGATGAAGAATGAACAAGGATCAATGATCATTGAAGAATGAACGATGATGAATGAACAAGGATCAATGATCATTGAAGAATGAACGACGAAGAATGAACAAGGTTCAATGATCATTGAAGAATGAACAATAAAGAATTAATAAGGATCAATTATCAATGAACAATGAACAATGAAGAATGAACAAGGATCAATGAGCATTGTAGAATGAACGATGAAGAATGAACAAGGATCAATGATAGATAATGAATGAACGATGAAGAATGAACAAGGATCATTGAGCATTGTAGAACGAACGATGAAGAATGAACAAGGATCAATGATCATTGAAGAATGAACGATGAAGAATGAACAAGGATCAATGAGCATTGTAGAATGAACGATGAAAAATGAATAAGAATCAATGATCAATAATGAATGAACGATGAAGAATGAACATGGATCAATGAGCATTGTAGAATGAACGATGAAGAATGAACAAGGAGCAATGATCATTGTAGAATGAACGATGAAGAATGAACAAGGATCAATGATCAATAATGAATGAACAAGGATCAATGAGCATTGTAGAATGAACGATGAAGAATGAACAAGGAGCAATGATCAATAATGAATGAATGATGAAGAATGAACAAGGATCAATGATCATTGAAGAATGAACGATGAAGAATGAACAAGGATCAATGATCATTGAAGAATGGACGACGAAGAATGAACAAGGTTCAATGATCATTGAAGAATGAACAATAAAGAATGAACAAGGATCAATTATCAATGAACAATGAACAATGAAGAATGAACAAGGATCAATGAGCATTGTAGAATGAACGATGAAGAATGAACAAGGATCAATGATCAATAATGAATGAACGATGAAGAATGAACAAGGATCATTGAGCATTCTAGAATGAACGATGTAGAATGAACAAGGATCAATGATTATTGAAGAATGAACGATGAAGAATGAACAAGGATCAATGATCATTGAAAAATGAACAACGAAGAATGAACAAGGTTCAATGATCATTGAAGAATGAACGATAAAGAGTGAACAAGGATCAATTATCAATGAACAATGAACGATGAAAAATGAACAAGGATCAATGAGCATTGTAGAATGAACGATGAAGAATGAACAAGGATCAATGATCATTGAAGAATGAACGATGAAGAATGAACAAGGATCAATGATCAATAATGAATGAACAATGAAGAATGAACAAGGATCAATGAGCATTGAAGAATGAATGATGAAGAATGAACATGGAGCAATGATCAATAATGAATGAATGATGAAGAATGAACAAGGATCAATGATCATTGAAGAATGAACGATGAAGAATGAACAAGGATCAATGATCATTGAAGAATGAACGACGAAGAATGAACAAGGTTCAATGATCATTGAATAATGAACGATTAAGAATGAACAAGGATCAATTATCAATGAACAATGAACGATGAAGAATGAACAAGGATCATTGAGCATTGTAGAACGAACGATGAAGAATGAACAAGGATCAATGATCATTGAAGAATGAACGATGAAGAATGAACAAGGATCAATGAGCATTGTAGAATGAACGATGAAAAATGAATAAGAATCAATGATCAATAATGAATGAACGATGAAGAATGAACATGGATCAATGAGCATTGTAGAATGAACGATGAAGAATGAACAAGGATCAATGATCATTGAAGAATGAACGATGAAGAACGAACAAGGATCAATGATCATTAAAGAATGAACGACGAAGAATGAACAAGGTTCAATGATCATTGAAGAATGAACAATAAAGAATGAACAAGGATCAATTATCAATGAACAATGAACAATGAAGAATGAACAAGGATCAATGAGCATTGTAGAATGAACGATGAAGAATGAACAAGGATCAATGATCAATAATGAATGAACGATGAAGAATCAACAAGGATCATTGAACATTGTAGAACGAACGATGAAGAATGAACAAGGATCAATGATCATTGAAGAATGAACGATGAAGAATGAACAAGGATCAATGAGCATTGTAGAATGAACGATGAAAAATGAATAAGAATCAATGATCAATAATGAATGAACGATGAGGAATGAACATGGATCAATGAGCATTGTAGAATGAACGATGAAGAATGAACAAGGAGCAATGATCATTGTAGAATGAACGATGAAGAATGAACAAGGATCAATGATCAATAATAAATGAACAAGGATCAATGAGCATTGTAGAATGAACGATGAAGAATGAACAAGGAGCAATGATCAATAATGAATGAATGATGAAGAATGAACAAGGATCAATGATCATTGAAGAATGAACGATGAAGAATGAACAAGGATCAATGATCATTGAAGAATGAACGACGAAGAATGAACAAGGTTCAATGATCATTGAAGAATGAACAATAAAGAATGAACAAGGATCAATTATCAATGAACAATGAACAATGAAGAATGAACAAGGTTCAATGATCATTGAAGAATGAACGATTAAGAATGAACAAGGATCAATTATCAATGAACAATGAACGATGAAGAATGAACAAGGATCAATGATCAATAATGAATGAACGATGAAGAATGAACAAGGATCATTGAGCATTGTAGAATGAACGATGTAGAATGAACAAGGATCAATGATTATTGAAGAATGAACGATGAAGAATGAACAAGGATCAATGATCAATGAACAATGAACGATGAAGAATGAACAAGGATCAATGAGCATTATAGAATGAACGATGAAAAATGAATAAGAATCAAAGATCAATAATGAATGAACGATGAAGAATGAACATGGATCAACGAGCATTGTAGAACGAACGATGAAGAATGAACAAGGATCAATGATCATTGAAGAATGAACGATGAAGAATGAACAAGGATCAATGAGCATTGCAGAATGAACGATGAAAATAGAATAAGAATCAATGATCAATAATGAATGAACGATGAAGAATGAACATGGATCAATGAGCATTGTAGAATGAACGATGAAGAATGAACAAGGAGCAATAATCATTGTAGAATGAACGATGAAGAATGAACAAGGATCAATGATCAATAATGAATGAACAAGGATCAATGAGCATTGTAGAATGAACGATGAAGAATGAACAAGGAGCAATAATCAATAATGAATGAATGATGAAGAATGAACAAGGATCAATGATCATTGAAGAATGAACGATGAAGAATGAACAAGGATCAATGATCATTGAAGAATGAACGACGAAGAATGAACAAGGTTCAATGATCATTGAAGAATGAACAATAAAGAATGAACAAGATCAATTATCAATGAACAATGAACAATGAAGAATGAACAAGGATCAATGAGCATTGTAGAATGAACGATGAAGAATGAACAAGGATCAATGATAGATAATGAATGAACGATGAAGAATGAACAAGGATCATTGAGCATTGTAGAACGAACGATGAAGAATGAACAAGGATCAATGATCATTGAAGAATGAACGATGAAGAATGAACAAGGATCAATGAGCATTGTAGAATGAACGATGAAAAATGAATAAGAATCAATGATCAATAATGAATGAACGATGAAGAATGAACATGGATCAATGAGCATTGTAGAATGAACGATGAAGAATGAACAAGGAGCAATGATCATTGTAGAATGAACGATGAAGAATGAACAAGGATCAATGATCAATAATGAATGAACAAGGATCAATGAGCATTGTAGAATGAACGATGAAGAATGAACAAGGAGCAATGATCAATAATGAATGAATGATGAAGAATGAACAAGGATCAATGATCATTGAAGAATGAACGATGAAGAATGAACAAGGATCAATGATCATTGAAGAATGGACGACGAAGAATGAACAAGGTTCAATGATCATTGAAGAATGAACAATAAAGAATGAACAAGGATCAATTATCAATGAACAATGAACAATGAAGAATGAACAAGGATCAATGAGCATTGTAGAATGAACGATGAAGAATGAACAAGGATCAATGATCAATAATGAATGAACGATGAAGAATGAACAAGGATCATTGAGCATTCTAGAATGAACGATGTAGAATGAACAAGGATCAATGATTATTGAAGAATGAACGATGAAGAATGAACAAGGATCAATGATCATTGAAAAATGAACAACGAAGAATGAACAAGGTTCAATGATCATTGAAGCATGAACGATAAAGAGTGAACAAGGATCAATTATCAATGAACAATGAACGATGAAAAATGAACAAGGATCAATGAGCATTGTAGAATGAACGATGAAGAATGAACAAGGATCAATGATCATTGAAGAATGAACGATGAAGAATGAACAAGGATCAATGATCAATAATGAATGAACAATGAAGAATGAACAAGGATCAATGAGCATTGAAGAATGAATGATGAAGAATGAACATGGAGCAATGATCAATAATGAATGAATGATGAAGAATGAACAAGGATCAATGATCATTGAAGAATGAACGATGAAGAATGAACAAGGATCAATGATCATTGAAGAATGAACGACGAAGAATGAACAAGGTTCAATGATCATTGAATAATGAACGATTAAGAATGAACAAGGATCAATTATCAATGAACAATGAACGATGAAGAATGAACAAGGATCATTGAGCATTGTAGAACGAACGATGAAGAATGAACAAGGATCAATGATCATTGAAGAATGAACGATGAAGAATGAACAAGGATCAATGAGCATTGTAGAATGAACGATGAAAAATGAATAAGAATCAATGATCAATAATGAATGAACGATGAAGAATGAACATGGATCAATGAGCATTGTAGAATGAACGATGAAGAATGAACAAGGATCAATGATCATTGAAGAATGAACGATGAAGAACGAACAAGGATCAATGATCATTAAAGAATGAACGACGAAGAATGAAGAAGGTTCAATGATCATTGAAGAATGAACAATAAAGAATGAACAAGGATCAATTATCAATGAACAATGAACAATGAAGAATGAACAAGGATCAATGAGCATTGTAGAATGAACGATGAAGAATGAACAAGGATCAATGATCAATAATGAATGAACGATGAAGAATCAACAAGGATCATTGAACATTGTAGAACGAACGATGAAGAATGAACAAGGATCAATGATCATTGAAGAATGAACGATGAAGAATGAACAAGGATCAATGAGCATTGTAGAATGAACGATGAAAAATGAATAAGAATCAATGATCAATAATGAATGAACGATGAGGAATGAACATGGATCAATGAGCATTGTAGAATGAACGATGAAGAATGAACAAGGAGCAATGATCATTGTAGAATGAACGATGAAGAATGAACAAGGATCAATGATCAATAATAAATGAACAAGGATCAATGAGCATTGTAGAATGAACGATGAAGAATGAACAAGGAGCAATGATCAATAATGAATGAATGATGAAGAATGAACAAGGATCAATGATCATTGAAGAATGAACGATGAAGAATGAACAAGGATCAATGATCATTGAAGAATGAACGACGAAGAATGAACAAGGTTCAATGATCATTGAAGAATGAACAATAAAGAATGAACAAGGATCAATTATCAATGAACAATGAACAATGAAGAATGAACAAGGTTCAATGATCATTGAAGAATGAACGATTAAGAATGAACAAGGATCAATTATCAATGAACAATGAACGATGAAGAATGAACAAGGATCAATGATCAATAATGAATGAACGATGAAGAATGAACAAGGATCATTGAGCATTGTAGAATGAACGATGTAGAATGAACAAGGATCAATGATTATTGAAGAATGAACGATGAAGAATGAACAAGGATCAATGATCAATGAACAATGAACGATGAAGAATGAACAAGGATCAATGAGCATTATAGAATGAACGATGAAAAATGAATAAGAATCAAAGATCAATAATGAATGAACGATGAAGAATGAACATGGATCAACGAGCATTGTAGAACGAACGATGAAGAATGAACAAGGATCAATGATCATTGAAGAATGAACGATGAAGAATGAACAAGGATCAATGAGCATTGCAGAATGAACGATGAAAATAGAATAAGAATCAATGATCAATAATGAATGAACGATGAAGAATGAACATGGATCAATGAGCATTGTAGAATGAACGATGAAGAATGAACAAGGAGCAATAATCATTGTAGAATGAACGATGAAGAATGAACAAGGATCAATGATCAATAATGAATGAACAAGGATCAATGAGCATTGTAGAATGAACGATGAAGAATGAACAAGGAGCAATAATCAATAATGAATGAATGATGAAGAATGAACAAGGATCAATGATCATTGAAGAATGAACGATGAAGAATGAACAAGGATCAATGATCATTGAAGAATGAACGACGAACAATGAACAAGGTTCAATGATCATTTAAGAATGAACAATAAAGAATGAACAAGATCAATTATCAATGAACAATGAACAATGAAGAATGAACAAGGATCAATGAGCATTGTAGAATGAACGATGAAGAATGAACAAGGATCAATGATCAATAATGAATGAACGATGAAGAATGAACAAGGATCATTGAGCATTGTAGAATGAACGATGTAGAATGAACAAGGATCAATGATTATTGAAGAATGAACGATGAAGAATGAACAAGGATCAATGATCATTGAAAAATGAACAACGAAGAATGAACAAGGTTCAATGATCATTGAAGAATGAACGATAAAGAGTGAACAAGGATCAGTTATCAATGAACAATGAACGATGAAGAATGAACAAGGATCAATGAGCATTGTAGAATGAACGATGAAGAATGAACAAGGATCAATGATCATTGAAGAATGAACGATGAAGAATGAACAAGGATCGATGATCAATGAACAATGAACGATGAAGAATGAACAAGGATCAATGAGCATTATAGAATGAACGATGAAAAATGAATAAGAATCAAAGATCAATAATGAATGAACGATGAAGAATGAACATGGATCAACGAGCATTGTAGAACGAACGATGAAGAATGAACAAGGATCAATGATCATTGAAGAATGAACGATGATGAATGAACAAGGATCAATGATCATTGAAGAATGAACGACGAAGAATGAACAAGGTTCAATGATCATTGAAGAATGAACAATAAAGAATTAACAAGGATCAATTATCAATGAACAATGAACAATGAAGAATGAACAAGGATCAATGAGCATTGTAGAATGAACGATGAAGAATGAACAAGGATCAATGATAGATAATGAATGAACGATGAAGAATGAACAAGGATCATTGAGCATTGTAGAACGAACGATGAAGAATGAACAAGGATCAATGATCATTGAAGAATGAACGATGAAGAATGAACAAGGATCAATGAGCATTGTAGAATGAACGATGAAAAATGAATAAGAATCAATGATCAATAATGAATGAACGATGAAGAATGAACATGGATCAATGAGCATTGTAGAATGAACGATGAAGAATGAACAAGGAGCAATGATCATTGTAGAATGAACGATGAAGAATGAACAAGGATCAATGATCAATAATGAATGAACAAGGATCAATGAGCATTGTAGAATGAACGATGAAGAATGAACAAGGAGCAATGATCAATAATGAATGAATGATGAAGAATGAACAAGGATCAATGATCATTGAAGAATGAACGATGAAGAATGAACAAGGATCAATGATCATTGAAGAATGGACGACGAAGAATGAACAAGGTTCAATGATCATTGAAGAATGAACAATAAAGAATGAACAAGGATCAATTATCAATGAACAATGAACAATGAAGAATGAACAAGGATCAATGAGCATTGTAGAATGAACGATGAAAAATGAATAAGAATCAAAGATCAATAATGAATGAACGATGAAGAATGAACATGGATCAATGAGCATTGTAGAACGAACGATGAAGAATGAACAAGGATCAATGATCATTGAAGAATGAACGATGAAGAATGAACAAGGATCGATGATCAATGAACAATGAACGATGAAGAATGAACAAGGATCAATGAGCATTATAGAATGAACGATGAAAAATGAATAAGAATCAAAGATCAATAATGAATGAACGATGAAGAATGAACATGGATCAACGAGCATTGTAGAACGAACGATGAAGAATGAACAAGGATCAATGATCATTGAAGAATGAACGATGATGAATGAACAAGGATCAATGATCATTGAAGAATGAACGACGAAGAATGAACAAGGTTCAATGATCATTGAAGAATGAACAATAAAGAATTAACAAGGATCAATTATCAATGAACAATGAACAATGAAGAATGAACAAGGATCAATGAGCATTGTAGAATGAACGATGAAGAATGAACAAGGATCAATGATAGATAATGAATGAACGATGAAGAATGAACAAGGATCATTGAGCATTGTAGAACGAACGATGAAGAATGAACAAGGATCAATGATCATTGAAGAATGAACGATGAAGAATGAACAAGGATCAATGAGCATTGTAGAATGAACGATGAAAAATGAATAAGAATCAATGATCAATAATGAATGAACGATGAAGAATGAACATGGATCAATGAGCATTGTAGAATGAACGATGAAGAATGAACAAGGAGCAATGATCATTGTAGAATGAACGATGAAGAATGAACAAGGATCAATGATCAATAATGAATGAACAAGGATCAATGAGCATTGTAGAATGAACGATGAAGAATGAACAAGGAGCAATGATCAATAATGAATGAATGATGAAGAATGAACAAGGATCAATGATCATTGAAGAATGAACGATGAAGAATGAACAAGGATCAATGATCATTGAAGAATGAACGACGAAGAATGAACAAGGTTCAATGATCATTGAAGAATGAACAATAAAGAATGAACAAGGATCAATTATCAATGAACAATGAACAATGAAGAATGAACAAGGTTCAATGATCATTGAAGAATGAACGATTAAGAATGAACAAGGATCAATTATCAATGAACAATGAACGATGAAGAATGAACAAGGATCAATGATCAATAATGAATGAACGATGAAGAATGAACAAGGATCATTGAGCATTGTAGAATGAACGATGTAGAATGAACAAGGATCAATGATTATTGAAGAATGAACGATGAAGAATGAACAAGGATCAATGATCAATGAACAATGAACGATGAAGAATGAACAAGGATCAATGAGCATTATAGAATGAACGATGAAAAATGAATAAGAATCAAAGATCAATAATGAATGAACGATGAAGAATGAACATGGATCAACGAGCATTGTAGAACGAACGATGAAGAATGAACAAGGATCAATGATCATTGAAGAATGAACGATGAAGAATGAACAAGGATCAATGAGCATTGCAGAATGAACGATGAAAATAGAATAAGAATCAATGATCAATAATGAATGAACGATGAAGAATGAACATGGATCAATGAGCATTGTAGAATGAACGATGAAGAATGAACAAGGAGCAATAATCATTGTAGAATGAACGATGAAGAATGAACAAGGATCAATGATCAATAATGAATGAACAAGGATCAATGAGCATTGTAGAATGAACGATGAAGAATGAACAAGGAGCAATAATCAATAATGAATGAATGATGAAGAATGAACAAGGATCAATGATCATTGAAGAATGAACGATGAAGAATGAACAAGGATCAATGATCATTGAAGAATGAACGACGAAGAATGAACAAGGTTCAATGATCATTGAAGAATGAACAATAAAGAATGAACAAGATCAATTATCAATGAACAATGAACAATGAAGAATGAACAAGGATCAATGAGCATTGTAGAATGAACGATGAAGAATGAACAAGGATCAATGATCAATAATGAATGAACGATGAAGAATGAACAAGGATCATTGAGCATTGTAGAATGAACGATGTAGAATGAACAAGGATCAATGATTATTGAAGAATGAACGATGAAGAATGAAAAAGGATCAATGATCATTGAAAAATGAACAACGAAGAATGAACAAGGTTCAATGATCATTGAAGAATGAACGATAAAGAGTGAACAAGGATCAATTATCAATGAACAATGAACGATGAAGAATGAACAAGGATCAATGAGCATTGTAGAATGAACGATGAAGAATGAACAAGGATCAATGATCATTGAAGAATGAACGATGAAGAATGAACAAGGATCGATGATCAATGAACAATGAACGATGAAGAATGAACAAGGATCAATGAGCATTATAGAATGAACGATGAAAAATGAATAAGAATCAAAGATCAATAATGAATGAACGATGAAGAATGAACATGGATCAACGAGCATTGTAGAACGAACGATGAAGAATGAACAAGGATCAATGATCATTGAAGAATGAACGATGATGAATGAACAAGGATCAATGATCATTGAAGAATGAACGACGAAGAATGAACAAGGTTCAATGATCATTGAAGAATGAACAATAAAGAATTAACAAGGATCAATTATCAATGAACAATGAACAATGAAGAATGAACAAGGATCAATGAGCATTGTAGAATGAACGATGAAGAATGAACAAGGATCAATGATAGATAATGAATGAACGATGAAGAATGAACAAGGATCATTGAGCATTGTAGAACGAACGATGAAGAATGAACAAGGATCAATGATCATTGAAGAATGAACGATGAAGAATGAACAAGGATCAATGAGCATTGTAGAATGAACGATGAAAAATGAATAAGAATCAATGATCAATAATGAATGAACGATGAAGAATGAACATGGATCAATGAGCATTGTAGAATGAACGATGAAGAATGAACAAGGAGCAATGATCATTGTAGAATGAACGATGAAGAATGAACAAGGATCAATGATCAATAATGAATGAACAAGGATCAATGAGCATTGTAGAATGAACGATGAAGAATGAACAAGGAGCAATGATCAATAATGAATGAATGATGAAGAATGAACAAGGATCAATGATCATTGAAGAATGAACGATGAAGAATGAACAAGGATCAATGATCATTGAAGAATGGACGACGAAGAATGAACAAGGTTCAATGATCATTGAAGAATGAACAATAAAGAATGAACAAGGATCAATTATCAATGAACAATGAACAATGAAGAATGAACAAGGATCAATGAGCATTGTAGAATGAACGATGAAAAATGAATAAGAATCAAAGATCAATAATGAATGAACGATGAAGAATGAACATGGATCAATGAGCATTGTAGAACGAACGATGAAGAATGAACAAGGATCAATGATCATTGAAGAATGAACGATGAAGAATGAACAAGGATCGATGATCAATGAACAATGAACGATGAAGAATGAACAAGGATCAATGAGCATTATATAATGAACGATGAAAAATGAATAAGAATCAAAGATCAATAATGAATGAACGATGAAGAATGAACATGGATCAACGAGCATTGTAGAACGAACGATGAAGAATGAACAAGGATCAATGATCATTGAAGAATGAACGATGATGAATGAACAAGGATCAATGATCATTGAAGAATGAACGACGAAGAATTAACAAGGTTCAATGATCATTGAAGAATGAACAATAAAGAATGAACAAGGATCAATTATCAATGAACAATGAACAATGAAGAATGAACAAGGATCATTGAGCATTGTAGAACGAACGATGAAGAATGAACAAGGATCAATGATCATTGAAGAATGAACGATGAAGAATGAACAAGGTTCAATGATCATTGAATAATGAACGATTAAGAATGAACAAGGATCAATTATCAATGAACAATGAACGATGAAGAATGAACAAGGATCATTGAGCATTGTAGAACGAACGATGAAGAATGAACAAGGATCAATGATCATTGAAGAATGAACGATGAAGAATGAACAAGGATCAATGAGCATTGTAGAATGAACGATGAAAAATGAATAAGAATCAATGATCAATAATGAATGAACGATGAAGAATGAACATGGATCAATGAGCATTGTAGAATGAACGATGAAGAATGAACAAGGATCAATGATCATTGAAGAATGAACGATGAAGAACGAACAAGGATCAATGATCATTAAAGAATGAACGACGAAGAATGAACAAGGTTCAATGATCATTGAAGAATGAACAATAAAGAATGAACAAGGATCAATTATCAATGAACAATGAACAATGAAGAATGAACAAGGATCAATGAGCATTGTAGAATGAACGATGAAGAATGAACAAGGATCAATGATCAATAATGAATGAACGATGAAGAATCAACAAGGATCATTGAACATTGTAGAACGAACGATGAAGAATGAACAAGGATCAATGATCATTGAAGAATGAACGATGAAGAATGAACAAGGATCAATGAGCATTGTAGAATGAACGATGAAAAATGAATAAGAATCAATGATCAATAATGAATGAACGATGAGGAATGAACATGGATCAATGAGCATTGTAGAATGAACGATGAAGAATGAACAAGGAGCAATGATCATTGTAGAATGAACGATGAAGAATGAACAAGGATCAATGATCAATAATAAATGAACAAGGATCAATGAGCATTGTAGAATGAACGATGAAGAATGAACAAGGAGCAATGATCAATAATGAATGAATGATGAAGAATGAACAAGGATCAATGATCATTGAAGAATGAACGATGAAGAATGAACAAGGATCAATGATCATTGAAGAATGAACGACGAAGAATGAACAAGGTTCAATGATCATTGAAGAATGAACAATAAAGAATGAACAAGGATCAATTATCAATGAACAATGAACAATGAAGAATGAACAAGGTTCAATGATCATTGAAGAATGAACGATTAAGAATGAACAAGGATCAATTATCAATGAACAATGAACGATGAAGAATGAACAAGGATCAATGATCAATAATGAATGAACGATGAAGAATGAACAAGGATCATTGAGCATTGTAGAATGAACGATGTAGAATGAACAAGGATCAATGATTATTGAAGAATGAACGATGAAGAATGAACAAGGATCAATGATCAATGAACAATGAACGATGAAGAATGAACAAGGATCAATGAGCATTATAGAATGAACGATGAAAAATGAATAAGAATCAAAGATCAATAATGAATGAACGATGAAGAATGAACATGGATCAACGAGCATTGTAGAACGAACGATGAAGAATGAACAAGGATCAATGATCATTGAAGAATGAACGATGAAGAATGAACAAGGATCAATGAGCATTGCAGAATGAACGATGAAAAATGAATAAGAATCAATGATCAATAATGAATGAACGATGAAGAATGAACATGGATCAATGAGCATTGTAGAATGAACGATGAAGAATGAACAAGGAGCAATAATCATTGTAGAATGAACGATGAAGAATGAACAAGGATCAATGATCAATAATGAATGAACAAGGATCAATGAGCATTGTAGAATGAACGATGAAGAATGAACAAGGAGCAATAATCAATAATGAATGAATGATGAAGAATGAACAAGGATCAATGATCATTGAAGAATGAACGATGAAGAATGAACAAGGATCAATGATCATTGAAGAATGAACGACGAAGAATGAACAAGGTTCAATGATCATTGAAGAATGAACAATAAAGAATGAACAAGATCAATTATCAATGAACAATGAACAATGAAGAATGAACAAGGATCAATGAGCATTGTAGAATGAACGATGAAGAATGAACAAGGATCAATGATCAATAATGAATGAACGATGAAGAATGAACAAGGATCATTGAGCATTGTAGAATGAACGATGTAGAATGAACAAGGATCAATGATTATTGAAGAATGAACGATGAAGAATGAACAAGGATCAATGATCATTGAAAAATGAACAACGAAGAATGAACAAGGTTCAATGATCATTGAAGAATGAACGATAAAGAGTGAACAAGGATCAATTATCAATGAACAATGAACGATGAAGAATGAACAAGGATCAATGAGCATTGTAGAATGAACGATGAAGAATGAACAAGGATCAATGATCATTGAAGAATGAACGATGAAGAATGAACAAGGATCGATGATCAATGAACAATGAACGATGAAGAATGAACAAGGATCAATGAGCATTATAGAATGAACGATGAAAAATGAATAAGAATCAAAGATCAATAATGAATGAACGATGAAGAATGAACATGGATCAACGAGCATTGTAGAACGAACGATGAAGAATGAACAAGGATCAATGATCATTGAAGAATGAACGATGATGAATGAACAAGGATCAATGATCATTGAAGAATGAACGACGAAGAATGAACAAGGTTCAATGATCATTGAAGAATGAACAATAAAGAATTAACAAGGATCAATTATCAATGAACAATGAACAATGAAGAATGAACAAGGATCAATGAGCATTGTAGAATGAACGATGAAGAATGAACAAGGATCAATGATAGATAATGAATGAACGATGAAGAATGAACAAGGATCATTGAGCATTGTAGAACGAACGATGAAGAATGAACAAGGATCAATGATCATTGAAGAATGAACGATGAAGAATGAACAAGGATCAATGAGCATTGTAGAATGAACGATGAAAAATGAATAAGAATCAATGATCAATAATGAATGAACGATGAAGAATGAACATGGATCAATGAGCATTGTAGAATGAACGATGAAGAATGAACAAGGAGCAATGATCATTGTAGAATGAACGATGAAGAATGAACAAGGATCAATGATCAATAATGAATGAACAAGGATCAATGAGCATTGTAGAATGAACGATGAAGAATGAACAAGGAGCAATGATCAATAATGAATGAATGATGAAGAATGAACAAGGATCAATGATCATTGAAGAATGAACGATGAAGAATGAACAAGGATCAATGATCATTGAAGAATGGACGACGAAGAATGAACAAGGTTCAATGATCATTGAAGAATGAACAATAAAGAATGAACAAGGATCAATTATCAATGAACAATGAACAATGAAGAATGAACAAGGATCAATGAGCATTGTAGAATGAACGATGAAAAATGAATAAGAATCAAAGATCAATAATGAATGAACGATGAAGAATGAACATGGATCAATGAGCATTGTAGAACGAACGATGAAGAATGAACAAGGATCAATGATCATTGAAGAATGAACGATGAAGAATGAACAAGGATCGATGATCAATGAACAATGAACGATGAAGAATGAACAAGGATCAATGAGCATTATAGAATGAACGATGAAAAATGAATAAGAATCAAAGATCAATAATGAATGAACGATGAAGAATGAACATGGATCAACGAGCATTGTAGAACGAACGATGAAGAATGAACAAGGATCAATGATCATTGAAGAATGAACGATGATGAATGAACAAGGATCAATGATCATTGAAGAATGAACGACGAAGAATGAACAAGGTTCAATGATCATTGAAGAATGAACAATAAAGAATGAACAAGGATCAATTATCAATGAACAATGAACAATGAAGAATGAACAAGGATCATTGAGCATTGTAGAACGAACGATGAAGAATGAACAAGGATCAATGATCATTGAAGAATGAACGATGAAGAATGAACAAGGTTCAATGATCATTGAATAATGAACGATTAAGAATGAACAAGGATCAATTATCAATGAACAATGAACGATGAAGAATGAACAAGGATCATTGAGCATTGTAGAACGAACGATGAAGAATGAACAAGGATCAATGATCATTGAAGAATGAACGATGAAGAATGAACAAGGATCAATGAGCATTGTAGAATGAACGATGAAAAATGAATAAGAATCAATGATCAATAATGAATGAACGATGAAGAATGAACATGGATCAATGAGCATTGTAGAATGAACGATGAAGAATGAACAAGGATCAATGATCATTGAAGAATGAACGATGAAGAACGAACAAGGATCAATGATCATTAAAGAATGAACGACGAAGAATGAACAAGGTTCAATGATCATTGAAGAATGAACAATAAAGAATGAACAAGGATCAATTATCAATGAACAATGAACAATGAAGAATGAACAAGGATCAATGAGCATTGTAGAATGAACGATGAAGAATGAACAAGGATCAATGATCAATAATGAATGAACGATGAAGAATCAACAAGGATCATTGAACATTGTAGAACGAACGATGAAGAATGAACAAGGATCAATGATCATTGAAGAATGAACGATGAAGAATGAACAAGGATCAATGAGCATTGTAGAATGAACGATGAAAAATGAATAAGAATCAATGATCAATAATGAATGAACGATGAGGAATGAACATGGATCAATGAGCATTGTAGAATGAACGATGAAGAATGAACAAGGAGCAATGATCATTGTAGAATGAACGATGAAGAATGAACAAGGATCAATGATCAATAATAAATGAACAAGGATCAATGAGCATTGTAGAATGAACGATGAAGAATGAACAAGGAGCAATGATCAATAATGAATGAATGATGAAGAATGAACAAGGATCAATGATCATTGAAGAATGAACGATGAAGAATGAACAAGGATCAATGATCATTGAAGAATGAACGACGAAGAATGAACAAGGTTCAATGATCATTGAAGAATGAACAATAAAGAATGAACAAGGATCAATTATCAATGAACAATGAACAATGAAGAATGAACAAGGTTCAATGATCATTGAAGAATGAACGATTAAGAATGAACAAGGATCAATTATCAATGAACAATGAACGATGAAGAATGAACAAGGATCAATGATCAATAATGAATGAACGATGAAGAATGAACAAGGATCATTGAGCATTGTAGAATGAACGATGTAGAATGAACAAGGATCAATGATTATTGAAGAATGAACGATGAAGAATGAACAAGGATCAATGATCAATGAACAATGAACGATGAAGAATGAACAAGGATCAATGAGCATTATAGAATGAACGATGAAAAATGAATAAGAATCAAAGATCAATAATGAATGAACGATGAAGAATGAACATGGATCAACGAGCATTGTAGAACGAACGATGAAGAATGAACAAGGATCAATGATCATTGAAGAATGAACGATGAAGAATGAACAAGGATCAATGAGCATTGCAGAATGAACGATGAAAAATGAATAAGAATCAATGATCAATAATGAATGAACGATGAAGAATGAACATGGATCAATGAGCATTGTAGAATGAACGATGAAGAATGAACAAGGAGCAATAATCATTGTAGAATGAACGATGAAGAATGAACAAGGATCAATGATCAATAATGAATGAACAAGGATCAATGAGCATTGTAGAATGAACGATGAAGAATGAACAAGGAGCAATAATCAATAATGAATGAATGATGAAGAATGAACAAGGATCAATGATCATTGAAGAATGAACGATGAAGAATGAACAAGGATCAATGATCATTGAAGAATGAACGACGAAGAATGAACAAGGTTCAATGATCATTGAAGAATGAACAATAAAGAATGAACAAGATCAATTATCAATGAACAATGAACAATGAAGAATGAACAAGGATCAATGAGCATTGTAGAATGAACGATGAAGAATGAACAAGGATCAATGATCAATAATGAATGAACGATGAAGAATGAACAAGGATCATTGAGCATTGTAGAATGAACGATGTAGAATGAACAAGGATCAATGATTATTGAAGAATGAACGATGAAGAATGAACAAGGATCAATGATCATTGAAAAATGAACAACGAAGAATGAACAAGGTTCAATGATCATTGAAGAATGAACGATAAAGAGTGAACAAGGATCAATTATCAATGAACAATGAACGATGAAGAATGAACAAGGATCAATGAGCATTGTAGAATGAACGATGAAGAATGAACAAGGATCAATGATCATTGAAGAATGAACGATGAAGAATGAACAAGGATCGATGATCAATGAACAATGAACGATGAAGAATGAACAAGGATCAATGAGCATTATAGAATGAACGATGAAAAATGAATAAGAATCAAAGATCAATAATGAATGAACGATGAAGAATGAACATGGATCAACGAGCATTGTAGAACGAACGATGAAGAATGAACAAGGATCAATGATCATTGAAGAATGAACGATGATGAATGAACAAGGATCAATGATCATTGAAGAATGAACGACGAAGAATGAACAAGGTTCAATGATCATTGAAGAATGAACAATAAAGAATTAACAAGGATCAATTATCAATGAACAATGAACAATGAAGAATGAACAAGGATCAATGAGCATTGTAGAATGAACGATGAAGAATGAACAAGGATCAATGATAGATAATGAATGAACGATGAAGAATGAACAAGGATCATTGAGCATTGTAGAACGAACGATGAAGAATGAACAAGGATCAATGATCATTGAAGAATGAACGATGAAGAATGAACAAGGATCAATGAGCATTGTAGAATGAACGATGAAAAATGAATAAGAATCAATGATCAATAATGAATGAACGATGAAGAATGAACATGGATCAATGAGCATTGTAGAATGAACGATGAAGAATGAACAAGGAGCAATGATCATTGTAGAATGAACGATGAAGAATGAACAAGGATCAATGATCAATAATGAATGAACAAGGATCAATGAGCATTGTAGAATGAACGATGAAGAATGAACAAGGAGCAATGATCAATAATGAATGAATGATGAAGAATGAACAAGGATCAATGATCATTGAAGAATGAACGATGAAGAATGAACAAGGATCAATGATCATTGAAGAATGGACGACGAAGAATGAACAAGGTTCAATGATCATTGAAGAATGAACAATAAAGAATGAACAAGGATCAATTATCAATGAACAATGAACAATGAAGAATGAACAAGGATCAATGAGCATTGTAGAATGAACGATGAAAAATGAATAAGAATCAAAGATCAATAATGAATGAACGATGAAGAATGAACATGGATCAATGAGCATTGTAGAACGAACGATGAAGAATGAACAAGGATCAATGATCATTGAAGAATGAACGATGAAGAATGAACAAGGATCGATGATCAATGAACAATGAACGATGAAGAATGAACAAGGATCAATGAGCATTATAGAATGAACGATGAAAAATGAATAAGAATCAAAGATCAATAATGAATGAACGATGAAGAATGAACATGGATCAACGAGCATTGTAGAACGAACGATGAAGAATGAACAATGATCAATGATCATTGAAGAATGAACGATGATGAATGAACAAGGATCAATGATCATTGAAGAATGAACGACGAAGAATGAACAAGGTTCAATGATCATTGAAGAATGAACAATAAAGAATGAACAAGGATCAATTATCAATGAACAATGAACAATGAAGAATGAACAAGGATCATTGAGCATTGTAGAACGAACGATGAAGAATGAACAAGGATCAATGATCATTGAAGAATGAACGATGAAGAATGAACAAGGTTCAATGATCATTGAATAATGAACGATTAAGAATGAACAAGGATCAATTATCAATGAACAATGAACGATGAAGAATGAACAAGGATCATTGAGCATTGTAGAACGAACGATGAAGAATGAACAAGGATCAATGATCATTGAAGAATGAACGATGAAGAATGAACAAGGATCAATGAGCATTGTAGAATGAACGATGAAAAATGAATAAGAATCAATGATCAATAATGAATGAACGATGAAGAATGAACATGGATCAATGAGCATTGTAGAATGAACGATGAAGAATGAACAAGGATCAATGATCATTGAAGAATGAACGATGAAGAACGAACAAGGATCAATGATCATTAAAGAATGAACGACGAAGAATGAACAAGGTTCAATGATCATTGAAGAATGAACAATAAAGAATGAACAAGGATCAATTATCAATGAACAATGAACAATGAAGAATGAACAAGGATCAATGAGCATTGTAGAATGAACGATGAAGAATGAACAAGGATCAATGATCAATAATGAATGAACGATGAAGAATCAACAAGGATCATTGAACATTGTAGAACGAACGATGAAGAATGAACAAGGATCAATGATCATTGAAGAATGAACGATGAAGAATGAACAAGGATCAATGAGCATTGTAGAATGAACGATGAAAAATGAATAAGAATCAATGATCAATAATGAATGAACGATGAGGAATGAACATGGATCAATGAGCATTGTAGAATGAACGATGAAGAATGAACAAGGAGCAATGATCATTGTAGAATGAACGATGAAGAATGAACAAGGATCAATGATCAATAATAAATGAACAAGGATCAATGAGCATTGTAGAATGAACGATGAAGAATGAACAAGGAGCAATGATCAATAATGAATGAATGATGAAGAATGAACAAGGATCAATGATCATTGAAGAATGAACGATGAAGAATGAACAAGGATCAATGATCATTGAAGAATGAACGACGAAGAATGAACAAGGTTCAATGATCATTGAAGAATGAACAATAAAGAATGAACAAGGATCAATTATCAATGAACAATGAACAATGAAGAATGAACAAGGTTCAATGATCATTGAAGAATGAACGATTAAGAATGAACAAGGATCAATTATCAATGAACAATGAACGATGAAGAATGAACAAGGATCAATGATCAATAATGAATGAACGATGAAGAATGAACAAGGATCATTGAGCATTGTAGAATGAACGATGTAGAATGAACAAGGATCAATGATTATTGAAGAATGAACGATGAAGAATGAACAAGGATCAATGATCAATGAACAATGAACGATGAAGAATGAACAAGGATCAATGAGCATTATAGAATGAACGATGAAAAATGAATAAGAATCAAAGATCAATAATGAATGAACGATGAAGAATGAACATGGATCAACGAGCATTGTAGAACGAACGATGAAGAATGAACAAGGATCAATGATCATTGAAGAATGAACGATGAAGAATGAACAAGGATCAATGAGCATTGCAGAATGAACGATGAAAAATGAATAAGAATCAATGATCAATAATGAATGAACGATGAAGAATGAACATGGATCAATGAGCATTGTAGAATGAACGATGAAGAATGAACAAGGAGCAATAATCATTGTAGAATGAACGATGAAGAATGAACAAGGATCAATGATCAATAATGAATGAACAAGGATCAATGAGCATTGTAGAATGAACGATGAAGAATGAACAAGGAGCAATAATCAATAATGAATGAATGATGAAGAATGAACAAGGATCAATGATCATTGAAGAATGAACGATGAAGAATGAACAAGGATCAATGATCATTGAAGAATGAACGACGAAGAATGAACAAGGTTCAATGATCATTGAAGAATGAACAATAAAGAATGAACAAGATCAATTATCAATGAACAATGAACAATGAAGAATGAACAAGGATCAATGAGCATTGTAGAATGAACGATGAAGAATGAACAAGGATCAATGATCAATAATGAATGAACGATGAAGAATGAACAAGGATCATTGAGCATTGTAGAATGAACGATGTAGAATGAACAAGGATCAATGATTATTGAAGAATGAACGATGAAGAATGAACAAGGATCAATGATCATTGAAAAATGAACAACGAAGAATGAACAAGGTTCAATGATCATTGAAGAATGAACGATAAAGAGTGAACAAGGATCAATTATCAATGAACAATGAACGATGAAGAATGAACAAGGATCAATGAGCATTGTAGAATGAACGATGAAGAATGAACAAGGATCAATGATCATTGAAGAATGAACGATGAAGAATGAACAAGGATCGATGATCAATGAACAATGAACGATGAAGAATGAACAAGGATCAATGAGCATTATAGAATGAACGATGAAAAATGAATAAGAATCAAAGATCAATAATGAATGAACGATGAAGAATGAACATGGATCAACGAGCATTGTAGAACGAACGATGAAGAATGAACAAGGATCAATGATCATTGAAGAATGAACGATGATGAATGAACAAGGATCAATGATCATTGAAGAATGAACGACGAAGAATGAACAAGGTTCAATGATCATTGAAGAATGAACAATAAAGAATTAACAAGGATCAATTATCAATGAACAATGAACAATGAAGAATGAACAAGGATCAATGAGCATTGTAGAATGAACGATGAAGAATGAACAAGGATCAATGATAGATAATGAATGAACGATGAAGAATGAACAAGGATCATTGAGCATTGTAGAACGAACGATGAAGAATGAACAAGGATCAATGATCATTGAAGAATGAACGATGAAGAATGAACAAGGATCAATGAGCATTGTAGAATGAACGATGAAAAATGAATAAGAATCAATGATCAATAATGAATGAACGATGAAGAATGAACATGGATCAATGAGCATTGTAGAATGAACGATGAAGAATGAACAAGGAGCAATGATCATTGTAGAATGAACGATGAAGAATGAACAAGGATCAATGATCAATAATGAATGAACAAGGATCAATGAGCATTGTAGAATGAACGATGAAGAATGAACAAGGAGCAATGATCAATAATGAATGAATGATGAAGAATGAACAAGGATCAATGATCATTGAAGAATGAACGATGAAGAATGAACAAGGATCAATGATCATTGAAGAATGGACGACGAAGAATGAACAAGGTTCAATGATCATTGAAGAATGAACAATAAAGAATGAACAAGGATCAATTATCAATGAACAATGAACAATGAAGAATGAACAAGGATCAATGAGCATTGTAGAATGAACGATGAAAAATGAATAAGAATCAAAGATCAATAATGAATGAACGATGAAGAATGAACATGGATCAATGAGCATTGTAGAACGAACGATGAAGAATGAACAAGGATCAATGATCATTGAAGAATGAACGATGAAGAATGAACAAGGATCGATGATCAATGAACAATGAACGATGAAGAATGAACAAGGATCAATGAGCATTATAGAATGAACGATGAAAAATGAATAAGAATCAAAGATCAATAATGAATGAACGATGAAGAATGAACATGGATCAACGAGCATTGTAGAACGAACGATGAAGAATGAACAAGGATCAATGATCATTGAAGAATGAACGATGATGAATGAACAAGGATCAATGATCATTGAAGAATGAACGACGAAGAATGAACAAGGTTCAATGATCATTGAAGAATGAACAATAAAGAATGAACAAGGATCAATTATCAATGAACAATGAACAATGAAGAATGAACAAGGATCATTGAGCATTGTAGAACGAACGATGAAGAATGAACAAGGATCAATGATCATTGAAGAATGAACGATGAAGAATGAACAAGGTTCAATGATCATTGAATAATGAACGATTAAGAATGAACAAGGATCAATTATCAATGAACAATGAACGATGAAGAATGAACAAGGATCATTGAGCATTGTAGAACGAACGATGAAGAATGAACAAGGATCAATGATCATTGAAGAATGAACGATGAAGAATGAACAAGGATCAATGAGCATTGTAGAATGAACGATGAAAAATGAATAAGAATCAATGATCAATAATGAATGAACGATGAAGAATGAACATGGATCAATGAGCATTGTAGAATGAACGATGAAGAATGAACAAGGATCAATGATCATTGAAGAATGAACGATGAAGAACGAACAAGGATCAATGATCATTAAAGAATGAACGACGAAGAATGAACAAGGTTCAATGATCATTGAAGAATGAACAATAAAGAATGAACAAGGATCAATTATCAATGAACAATGAACAATGAAGAATGAACAAGGATCAATGAGCATTGTAGAATGAACGATGAAGAATGAACAAGGATCAATGATCAATAATGAATGAACGATGAAGAATCAACAAGGATCATTGAACATTGTAGAACGAACGATGAAGAATGAACAAGGATCAATGATCATTGAAGAATGAACGATGAAGAATGAACAAGGATCAATGAGCATTGTAGAATGAACGATGAAAAATGAATAAGAATCAATGATCAATAATGAATGAACGATGAGGAATGAACATGGATCAATGAGCATTGTAGAATGAACGATGAAGAATGAACAAGGAGCAATGATCATTGTAGAATGAACGATGAAGAATGAACAAGGATCAATGATCAATAATAAATGAACAAGGATCAATGAGCATTGTAGAATGAACGATGAAGAATGAACAAGGAGCAATGATCAATAATGAATGAATGATGAAGAATGAACAAGGATCAATGATCATTGAAGAATGAACGATGAAGAATGAACAAGGATCAATGATCATTGAAGAATGAACGACGAAGAATGAACAAGGTTCAATGATCATTGAAGAATGAACAATAAAGAATGAACAAGGATCAATTATCAATGAACAATGAACAATGAAGAATGAACAAGGTTCAATGATCATTGAAGAATGAACGATTAAGAATGAACAAGGATCAATTATCAATGAACAATGAACGATGAAGAATGAACAAGGATCAATGATCAATAATGAATGAACGATGAAGAATGAACAAGGATCATTGAGCATTGTAGAATGAACGATGTAGAATGAACAAGGATCAATGATTATTGAAGAATGAACGATGAAGAATGAACAAGGATCAATGATCAATGAACAATGAACGATGAAGAATGAACAAGGATCAATGAGCATTATAGAATGAACGATGAAAAATGAATAAGAATCAAAGATCAATAATGAATGAACGATGAAGAATGAACATGGATCAACGAGCATTGTAGAACGAACGATGAAGAATGAACAAGGATCAATGATCATTGAAGAATGAACGATGAAGAATGAACAAGGATCAATGAGCATTGCAGAATGAACGATGAAAAATGAATAAGAATCAATGATCAATAATGAATGAACGATGAAGAATGAACATGGATCAATGAGCATTGTAGAATGAACGATGAAGAATGAACAAGGAGCAATAATCATTGTAGAATGAACGATGAAGAATGAACAAGGATCAATGATCAATAATGAATGAACAAGGATCAATGAGCATTGTAGAATGAACGATGAAGAATGAACAAGGAGCAATAATCAATAATGAATGAATGATGAAGAATGAACAAGGATCAATGATCATTGAAGAATGAACGATGAAGAATGAACAAGGATCAATGATCATTGAAGAATGAACGACGAAGAATGAACAAGGTTCAATGATCATTGAAGAATGAACAATAAAGAATGAACAAGATCAATTATCAATGAACAATGAACAATGAAGAATGAACAAGGATCAATGAGCATTGTAGAATGAACGATGAAGAATGAACAAGGATCAATGATCAATAATGAATGAACGATGAAGAATGAACAAGGATCATTGAGCATTGTAGAATGAACGATGTAGAATGAACAAGGATCAATGATTATTGAAGAATGAACGATGAAGAATGAACAAGGATCAATGATCATTGAAAAATGAACAACGAAGAATGAACAAGGTTCAATGATCATTGAAGAATGAACGATAAAGAGTGAACAAGGATCAATTATCAATGAACAATGAACGATGAAGAATGAACAAGGATCAATGAGCATTGTAGAATGAACGATGAAGAATGAACAAGGATCAATGATCATTGAAGAATGAACGATGAAGAATGAACAAGGATCGATGATCAATGAACAATGAACGATGAAGAATGAACAAGGATCAATGAGCATTATAGAATGAACGATGAAAAATGAATAAGAATCAAAGATCAATAATGAATGAACGATGAAGAATGAACATGGATCAACGAGCATTGTAGAACGAACGATGAAGAATGAACAAGGATCAATGATCATTGAAGAATGAACGATGATGAATGAACAAGGATCAATGATCATTGAAGAATGAACGACGAAGAATGAACAAGGTTCAATGATCATTGAAGAATGAACAATAAAGAATTAACAAGGATCAATTATCAATGAACAATGAACAATGAAGAATGAACAAGGATCAATGAGCATTGTAGAATGAACGATGAAGAATGAACAAGGATCAATGATAGATAATGAATGAACGATGAAGAATGAACAAGGATCATTGAGCATTGTAGAACGAACGATGAAGAATGAACAAGGATCAATGATCATTGAAGAATGAACGATGAAGAATGAACAAGGATCAATGAGCATTGTAGAATGAACGATGAAAAATGAATAAGAATCAATGATCAATAATGAATGAACGATGAAGAATGAACATGGATCAATGAGCATTGTAGAATGAACGATGAAGAATGAACAAGGAGCAATGATCATTGTAGAATGAACGATGAAGAATGAACAAGGATCAATGATCAATAATGAATGAACAAGGATCAATGAGCATTGTAGAATGAACGATGAAGAATGAACAAGGAGCAATGATCAATAATGAATGAATGATGAAGAATGAACAAGGATCAATGATCATTGAAGAATGAACGATGAAGAATGAACAAGGATCAATGATCATTGAAGAATGGACGACGAAGAATGAACAAGGTTCAATGATCATTGAAGAATGAACAATAAAGAATGAACAAGGATCAATTATCAATGAACAATGAACAATGAAGAATGAACAAGGATCAATGAGCATTGTAGAATGAACGATGAAAAATGAATAAGAATCAAAGATCAATAATGAATGAACGATGAAGAATGAACATGGATCAATGAGCATTGTAGAACGAACGATGAAGAATGAACAAGGATCAATGATCATTGAAGAATGAACGATGAAGAATGAACAAGGATCGATGATCAATGAACAATGAACGATGAAGAATGAACAAGGATCAATGAGCATTATAGAATGAACGATGAAAAATGAATAAGAATCAAAGATCAATAATGAATGAACGATGAAGAATGAACATGGATCAACGAGCATTGTAGAACGAACGATGAAGAATGAACAAGGATCAATGATCATTGAAGAATGAACGATGATGAATGAACAAGGATCAATGATCATTGAAGAATGAACGACGAAGAATGAACAAGGTTCAATGATCATTGAAGAATGAACAATAAAGAATGAACAAGGATCAATTATCAATGAACAATGAACAATGAAGAATGAACATGGATCATTGAGCATTGTAGAACGAACGATGAAGAATGAACAAGGATCAATGATCATTGAAGAATGAACGATGAAGAATGAACAAGGTTCAATGATCATTGAATAATGAACGATTAAGAATGAACAAGGATCAATTATCAATGAACAATGAACGATGAAGAATGAACAAGGATCATTGAGCATTGTAGAACGAACGATGAAGAATGAACAAGGATCAATGATCATTGAAGAATGAACGATGAAGAATGAACAAGGATCAATGAGCATTGTAGAATGAACGATGAAAAATGAATAAGAATCAATGATCAATAATGAATGAACGATGAAGAATGAACATGGATCAATGAGCATTGTAGAATGAACGATGAAGAATGAACAAGGATCAATGATCATTGAAGAATGAACGATGAAGAACGAACAAGGATCAATGATCATTAAAGAATGAACGACGAAGAATGAACAAGGTTCAATGATCATTGAAGAATGAACAATAAAGAATGAACAAGGATCAATTATCAATGAACAATGAACAATGAAGAATGAACAAGGATCAATGAGCATTGTAGAATGAACGATGAAGAATGAACAAGGATCAATGATCAATAATGAATGAACGATGAAGAATCAACAAGGATCATTGAACATTGTAGAACGAACGATGAAGAATGAACAAGGATCAATGATCATTGAAGAATGAACGATGAAGAATGAACAAGGATCAATGAGCATTGTAGAATGAACGATGAAAAATGAATAAGAATCAATGATCAATAATGAATGAACGATGAGGAATGAACATGGATCAATGAGCATTGTAGAATGAACGATGAAGAATGAACAAGGAGCAATGATCATTGTAGAATGAACGATGAAGAATGAACAAGGATCAATGATCAATAATAAATGAACAAGGATCAATGAGCATTGTAGAATGAACGATGAAGAATGAACAAGGAGCAATGATCAATAATGAATGAATGATGAAGAATGAACAAGGATCAATGATCATTGAAGAATGAACGATGAAGAATGAACAAGGATCAATGATCATTGAAGAATGAACGACGAAGAATGAACAAGGTTCAATGATCATTGAAGAATGAACAATAAAGAATGAACAAGGATCAATTATCAATGAACAATGAACAATGAAGAATGAACAAGGTTCAATGATCATTGAAGAATGAACGATTAAGAATGAACAAGGATCAATTATCAATGAACAATGAACGATGAAGAATGAACAAGGATCAATGATCAATAATGAATGAACGATGAAGAATGAACAAGGATCATTGAGCATTGTAGAATGAACGATGTAGAATGAACAAGGATCAATGATTATTGAAGAATGAACGATGAAGAATGAACAAGGATCAATGATCAATGAACAATGAACGATGAAGAATGAACAAGGATCAATGAGCATTATAGAATGAACGATGAAAAATGAATAAGAATCAAAGATCAATAATGAATGAACGATGAAGAATGAACATGGATCAACGAGCATTGTAGAACGAACGATGAAGAATGAACAAGGATCAATGATCATTGAAGAATGAACGATGAAGAATGAACAAGGATCAATGAGCATTGCAGAATGAACGATGAAAAATGAATAAGAATCAATGATCAATAATGAATGAACGATGAAGAATGAACATGGATCAATGAGCATTGTAGAATGAACGATGAAGAATGAACAAGGAGCAATAATCATTGTAGAATGAACGATGAAGAATGAACAAGGATCAATGATCAATAATGAATGAACAAGGATCAATGAGCATTGTAGAATGAACGATGAAGAATGAACAAGGAGCAATAATCAATAATGAATGAATGATGAAGAATGAACAAGGATCAATGATCATTGAAGAATGAACGATGAAGAATGAACAAGGATCAATGATCATTGAAGAATGAACGACGAAGAATGAACAAGGTTCAATGATCATTGAAGAATAAACAATAAAGAATGAACAAGATCAATTATCAATGAACAATGAACAATGAAGAATGAACAAGGATCAATGAGCATTGTAGAATGAACGATGAAGAATGAACAAGGATCAATGATCAATAATGAATGAACGATGAAGAATGAACAAGGATCATTGAGCATTGTAGAATGAACGATGTAGAATGAACAAGGATCAATGATTATTGAAGAATGAACGATGAAGAATGAACAAGGATCAATGATCATTGAAAAATGAACAACGAAGAATGAACAAGGTTCAATGATCATTGAAGAATGAACGATAAAGAGTGAACAAGGATCAATTATCAATGAACAATGAACGATGAAGAATGAACAAGGATCAATGAGCATTGTAGAATGAACGATGAAGAATGAACAAGGATCAATGATCATTGAAGAATGAACGATGAAGAATGAACAAGGATCGATGATCAATGAACAATGAACGATGAAGAATGAACAAGGATCAATGAGCATTATAGAATGAACGATGAAAAATGAATAAGAATCAAAGATCAATAATGAATGAACGATGAAGAATGAACATGGATCAACGAGCATTGTAGAACGAACGATGAAGAATGAACAAGGATCAATGATCATTGAAGAATGAACGATGATGAATGAACAAGGATCAATGATCATTGAAGAATGAACGACGAAGAATGAACAAGGTTCAATGATCATTGAAGAATGAACAATAAAGAATGAACAAGGATCAATTATCAATGAACAATGAACAATGAAGAATGAACATGGATCAGTGAGCATTGTAGAACGAACGATGAAGAATGAACAAGGATCAATGATCATTGAAGAATGAACGATGAAGAATGAACAAGGTTCAATGATCATTGAATAATGAACGATTAAGAATGAACAAGGATCAATTATCAATGAACAATGAACGATGAAGAATGAACAAGGATCATTGAGCATTGTAGAACGAACGATGAAGAATGAACAAGGATCAATGATCATTGAAGAATGAACGATGAAGAATGAACAAGGATCAATGAGCATTGTAGAATGAACGATGAAAAATGAATAAGAATCAATGATCAATAATGAATGAACGATGAAGAATGATCATGGATCAATGAGCATTGTAGAATGAACGATGAAGAATGAACAAGGATCAATGATCATTGAAGAATGAACGATGAAGAACGAACAAGGATCAATGATCATTAAAGAATGAACGACGAAGAATGAACAAGGTTCAATGATCATTGAAGAATGAACAATAAAGAATGAACAAGGATCAATTATCAATGAACAATGAACAATGAAGAATGAACAAGGATCAATGAGCATTGTAGAATGAACGATGAAGAATGAACAAGGATCAATGATCAATAATGAATGAACGATGAAGAATCAACAAGGATCATTGAACATTGTAGAACGAACGATGAAGAATGAACAAGGATCAATGATCATTGAAGAATGAACGATGAAGAATGAACAAGGATCAATGAGCATTGTAGAATGAACGATGAAAAATGAATAAGAATCAATGATCAATAATGAATGAACGATGAGGAATGAACATGGATCAATGAGCATTGTAGAATGAACGATGAAGAATGAACAAGGAGCAATGATCATTGTAGAATGAACGATGAAGAATGAACAAGGATCAATGATCAATAATAAATGAACAAGGATCAATGAGCATTGTAGAATGAACGATGAAGAATGAACAAGGAGCAATGATCAATAATGAATGAATGATGAAGAATGAACAAGGATCAATGATCATTGAAGAATGAACGATGAAGAATGAACAAGGATCAATGATCATTGAAGAATGAACGACGAAGAATGAACAAGGTTCAATGATCATTGAAGAATGAACAATAAAGAATGAACAAGGATCAATTATCAATGAACAATGAACAATGAAGAATGAACAAGGTTCAATGATCATTGAAGAATGAACGATTAAGAATGAACAAGGATCAATTATCAATGAACAATGAACGATGAAGAATGAACAAGGATCAATGATCAATAATGAATGAACGATGAAGAATGAACAAGGATCATTGAGCATTGTAGAATGAACGATGTAGAATGAACAAGGATCAATGATTATTGAAGAATGAACGATGAAGAATGAACAAGGATCAATGATCAATGAACAATGAACGATGAAGAATGAACAAGGATCAATGAGCATTATAGAATGAACGATGAAAAATGAATAAGAATCAAAGATCAATAATGAATGAACGATGAAGAATGAACATGGATCAACGAGCATTGTAGAACGAACGATGAAGAATGAACAAGGATCAATGATCATTGAAGAATGAACGATGAAGAATGAACAAGGATCAATGAGCATTGCAGAATGAACGATGAAAAATGAATAAGAATCAATGATCAATAATGAATGAACGATGAAGAATGAACATGGATCAATGAGCATTGTAGAATGAACGATGAAGAATGAACAAGGAGCAATAATCATTGTAGAATGAACGATGAAGAATGAACAAGGATCAATGATCAATAATGAATGAACAAGGATCAATGAGCATTGTAGAATGAACGATGAAGAATGAACAAGGAGCAATAATCAATAATGAATGAATGATGAAGAATGAACAAGGATCAATGATCATTGAAGAATGAACGATGAAGAATGAACAAGGATCAATGATCATTGAAGAATGAACGACGAAGAATGAACAAGGTTCAATGATCATTGAAGAATGAACAATAAAGAATGAACAAGATCAATTATCAATGAACAATGAACAATGAAGAATGAACAAGGATCAATGAGCATTGTAGAATGAACGATGAAGAATGAACAAGGATCAATGATCAATAATGAATGAACGATGAAGAATGAACAAGGATCATTGAGCATTGTAGAATGAACGATGTAGAATGAACAAGGATCAATGATTATTGAAGAATGAACGATGAAGAATGAACAAGGATCAATGATCATTGAAAAATGAACAACGAAGAATGAACAAGGTTCAATGATCATTGAAGAATGAACGATAAAGAGTGAACAAGGATCAATTATCAATGAACAATGAACGATGAAGAATGAACAAGGATCAATGAGCATTGTAGAATGAACGATGAAGAATGAACAAGGATCAATGATCATTGAAGAATGAACGATGAAGAATGAACAAGGATCGATGATCAATGAACAATGAACGATGAAGAATGAACAAGGATCAATGAGCATTATAGAATGAACGATGAAAAATGAATAAGAATCAAAGATCAATAATGAATGAACGATGAAGAATGAACATGGATCAACGAGCATTGTAGAACGAACGATGAAGAATGAACAAGGATCAATGATCATTGAAGAATGAACGATGATGAATGAACAAGGATCAATGATCATTGAAGAATGAACGACGAAGAATGAACAAGGTTCAATGATCATTGAAGAATGAACAATAAAGAATTAACAAGGATCAATTATCAATGAACAATGAACAATGAAGAATGAACAAGGATCAATGAGCATTGTAGAATGAACGATGAAGAATGAACAAGGATCAATGATAGATAATGAATGAACGATGAAGAATGAACAAGGATCATTGAGCATTGTAGAACGAACGATGAAGAATGAACAAGGATCAATGATCATTGAAGAATGAACGATGAAGAATGAACAAGGATCAATGAGCATTGTAGAATGAACGATGAAAAATGAATAAGAATCAATGATCAATAATGAATGAACGATGAAGAATGAACATGGATCAATGAGCATTGTAGAATGAACGATGAAGAATGAACAAGGAGCAATGATCATTGTAGAATGAACGATGAAGAATGAACAAGGATCAATGATCAATAATGAATGAACAAGGATCAATGAGCATTGTAGAATGAACGATGAAGAATGAACAAGGAGCAATGATCAATAATGAATGAATGATGAAGAATGAACAAGGATCAATGATCATTGAAGAATGAACGATGAAGAATGAACAAGGATCAATGATCATTGAAGAATGGACGACGAAGAATGAACAAGGTTCAATGATCATTGAAGAATGAACAATAAAGAATGAACAAGGATCAATTATCAATGAACAATGAACAATGAAGAATGAACAAGGATCAATGAGCATTGTAGAATGAACGATGAAAAATGAATAAGAATCAAAGATCAATAATGAATGAACGATGAAGAATGAACATGGATCAATGAGCATTGTAGAACGAACGATGAAGAATGAACAAGGATCAATGATCATTGAAGAATGAACGATGAAGAATGAACAAGGATCGATGATCAATGAACAATGAACGATGAAGAATGAACAAGGATCAATGAGCATTATAGAATGAACGATGAAAAATGAATAAGAATCAAAGATCAATAATGAATGAACGATGAAGAATGAACATGGATCAACGAGCATTGTAGAACGAACGATGAAGAATGAACAAGGATCAATGATCATTGAAGAATGAACGATGATGAATGAACAAGGATCAATGATCATTGAAGAATGAACGACGAAGAATGAACAAGGTTCAATGATCATTGAAGAATGAACAATAAAGAATGAACAAGGATCAATTATCAATGAACAATGAACAATGAAGAATGAACATGGATCATTGAGCATTGTAGAACGAACGATGAAGAATGAACAAGGATCAATGATCATTGAAGAATGAACGATGAAGAATGAACAAGGTTCAATGATCATTGAATAATGAACGATTAAGAATGAACAAGGATCAATTATCAATGAACAATGAACGATGAAGAATGAACAAGGATCATTGAGCATTGTAGAACGAACGATGAAGAATGAACAAGGATCAATGATCATTGAAGAATGAACGATGAAGAATGAACAAGGATCAATGAGCATTGTAGAATGAACGATGAAAAATGAATAAGAATCAATGATCAATAATGAATGAACGATGAAGAATGAACATGGATCAATGAGCATTGTAGAATGAACGATGAAGAATGAACAAGGATCAATGATCATTGAAGAATGAACGATGAAGAACGAACAAGGATCAATGATCATTAAAGAATGAACGACGAAGAATGAACAAGGTTCAATGATCATTGAAGAATGAACAATAAAGAATGAACAAGGATCAATTATCAATGAACAATGAACAATGAAGAATGAACAAGGATCAATGAGCATTGTAGAATGAACGATGAAGAATGAACAAGGATCAATGATCAATAATGAATGAACGATGAAGAATGAACAAGGATCATTGAACATTGTAGAACGAACGATGAAGAATGAACAAGGATCAATGATCAATAATGAATGAACGATGAAGAATGAACAAGGATCATTGAGCATTGTAGAATGAACGATGTAGAATGAACAAGGATCAATGATTATTGAAGAATGAACGATGAAGAATGAACAAGGATCAATGATCATTGAAAAATGAACAACGAAGAATGAACAAGGTTCAATGATCATTGAAGAATGAACGATAAAGAGTGAACAAGGATCAATTATCAATGAACAATGAACGATGAAGAATGAACAAGGATCAATGAGCATTGTAGAATGAACGATGAAGAATGAACAAGGATCAATGATCATTGAAGAATGAACGATGAAGAATGAACAAGGATCGATGATCAATGAACAATGAACGATGAAGAATGAACAAGGATCAATGAGCATTATAGAATGAACGATGAAAAATGAATAAGAATCAAAGATCAATAATGAATGAACGATGAAGAATGAACATGGATCAACGAGCATTGTAGAACGAACGATGAAGAATGAACAAGGATCAATGATCATTGAAGAATGAACGATGATGAATGAACAAGGATCAATGATCATTGAAGAATGAACGACGAAGAATGAACAAGGTTCAATGATCATTGAAGAATGAACAATAAAGAATTAACAAGGATCAATTATCAATGAACAATGAACAATGAAGAATGAACAAGGATCAATGAGCATTGTAGAATGAACGATGAAGAATGAACAAGGATCAATGATAGATAATGAATGAACGATGAAGAATGAACAAGGATCATTGAGCATTGTAGAACGAACGATGAAGAATGAACAAGGATCAAGGATCATTGAAGAATGAACGATGAAGAATGAACAAGGATCAATGAGCATTGTAGAATGAACGATGAAAAATGAATAAGAATCAATGATCAATAATGAATGAACGATGAAGAATGAACATGGATCAATGAGCATTGTAGAATGAACGATGAAGAATGAACAAGGAGCAATGATCATTGTAGAATGAACGATGAAGAATGAACAAGGATCAATGATCAATAATGAATGAACAAGGATCAATGAGCATTGTAGAATGAACGATGAAGAATGAACAAGGAGCAATGATCAATAATGAATGAATGATGAAGAATGAACAAGGATCAATGATCATTGAAGAATGAACGATGAAGAATGAACAAGGATCAATGATCATTGAAGAATGGACGACGAAGAATGAACAAGGTTCAATGATCATTGAAGAATGAACAATAAAGAATGAACAAGGATCAATTATCAATGAACAATGAACAATGAAGAATGAACAAGGATCAATGAGCATTGTAGAATGAACGATGAAGAATGAACAAGGATCAATGATCAATAATGAATGAACGATGAAGAATGAACAAGGATCATTGAGCATTCTAGAATGAACGATGTAGAATGAACAAGGATCAATGATTATTGAAGAATGAACGATGAAGAATGAACAAGGATCAATGATCATTGAAAAATGAACAACGAAGAATGAACAAGGTTCAATGATCATTGAAGAATGAACGATAAAGAGTGAACAAGGATCAATTATCAATGAACAATGAACGATGAAAAATGAACAAGGTTCAATGAGCATTGTAGAATGAACGATGAAGAATGAACAAGGATCAATGATCATTGAAGAATGAACGATGAAGAATGAACAAGGATCAATGATCAATAATGAATGAACAATGAAGAATGAACAAGGATCAATGAGCATTGAAGAATGAATGATGAAGAATGAACATGGAGCAATGATCAATAATGAATGAATGATGAAGAATGAACAAGGATCAATGATCATTGAAGAATGAACGATGAAGAATGAACAAGGATCAATGATCATTGAAGAATGAACGACGAAGAATGAACAAGGTTCAATGATCATTGAATAATGAACGATTAAGAATGAACAAGGATCAATTATCAATGAACAATGAACGATGAAGAATGAACAAGGATCAATGAGCATTGTAGAATGAACGATGAAGAATGAACAAGGATCAATGATCAATAATGAATGAACGATGAAGAAGGAACAAAGATCATTGAGCATTGTAGAATGAACGATGCAGAATGAACAAGGATCAATGATTATTGAAGAATGAACGATGAAGAATGAACAAGGATCAATGATCAATGAACAATGAACGATGAAGAATGAACAAGGATCAATGAGCATTATAGAATGAACGATGAAAAATGAATAAGAATCAAAGATCAATAATGAATGAACGATGAAGAATGAACATGGATCAATGAGCATTGTAGAACGAACGATGAAGAATGAACAAGGATCAATGATCATTGAAGAATGAACGATGAAGAATGAACAAGGATCGATGATCAATGAACAATGAACGATGAAGAATGAACAAGGATCAATGAGCATTATAGAATGAACGATGAAAAATGAATAAGAATCAAAGATCAATAATGAATGAACGATGAAGAATGAACATGGATCAACGAGCATTGTAGAACGAACGATGAAGAATGAACAAGGATCAATGATCATTGAAGAATGAACGATGATGAATGAACAAGGATCAATGATCATTGAAGAATGAACGACGAAGAATGAACAAGGTTCAATGATCATTGAAGAATGAACAATAAAGAATGAACAAGGATCAATTATCAATGAACAATGAACAATGAAGAATGAACAAGGATCAATGAGCATTGTAGAATGAACGATGAAGAATGAACAAGGATCAATGATAGATAATGAATGAACGATGAAGAATGAACAAGGATCATTGAGCATTGTAGAACGAACGATGAAGAATGAACAAGGATCAATGATCATTGAAGAATGAACGATGAAGAATGAACAAGGATCAATGAGCATTGTAGAATGAACGATGAAAAATGAATAAGAATCAATGATCAATAATGAATGAACGATGAAGAATGAACATGGATCAATGAGCATTGTAGAATGAACGATGAAGAATGAACAAGGAGCAATGATTATTGTAGAATGAACGATGAAGAATGAACAAGGATCAATGATCAATAATGAATGAACAAGGATCAATGAGCATTGTAGAATGAACGATGAAGAATGCACAAGGAGCAATGATCAATAATGAATGAATGATGAAGAATGAACAAGGATCAATGATCATTGAAGAATGAACGATGAAGAATGAACAAGGATCAATGATCATTGAAGAATGGACGACGAAGAATGAACAAGGTTCAATGATCATTGAAGAATGAACAATAAAGAATGAACAAGGATCAATTATCAATGAACAATGAACAATGAAGAATGAACAAGGATCAATGAGCATTGTAGAATGAACGATGAAGAATGAACAAGGATCAATGATCAATAATGAATGAACGATGAAGAATGAACAAGGATCATTGAGCATTCTAGAATGAACGATGTAGAATGAACAAGGATCAATGATTATTGAAGAATGAACGATGAAGAATGAACAAGGATCAATGATCATTGAAAAATGAACAACGAAGAATGAACAAGGTTCAATGATCATTGAAGAATGAACGATAAAGAGTGAACAAGGATCAATTATCAATGAACAATGAACGATGAAAAATGAACAAGGATCAATGAGCATTGTAGAATGAACGATGAAGAATGAACAAGGATCAATGATCATTGAAGAATGAACGATGAAGAATGAACAAGGATCAATGATCAATAATGAATGAACAATGAAGAATGAACAAGGATCAATGAGCATTGAAGAATGAATGATGAAGAATGAACATGGAGCAATGATCAATAATGAATGAATGATGAAGAATGAACAAGGATCAATGATCATTGAAGAATGAACGATGAAGAATGAACAAGGATCAATGATCATTGAAGAATGAACGACGAAGAATGAACAAGGTTCAATGATCATTGAATAATGAACGATTAAGAATGAACAAGGATCAATTATCAATGAACAATGAACGATGAAGAATGAACAAGGATCATTGAGCATTGTAGAACGAACGATGAAGAATGAACAAGGATCAATGATCATTGAAGAATGAACGATGAAGAATGAACAAGGATCAATGAGCATTGTAGAATGAACGATGAAAAATGAATAAGAATCAATGATCAATAATGAATGAACGATGAAGAATGAACATGGATCAATGAGCATTGTAGAATGAACGATGAAGAATGAACAAGGATCAATGATCATTGAAGAATGAACGATGAAGAACGAACAAGGATCAATGATCATTAAAGAATGAACGACGAAGAATGAACAAGGTTCAATGATCATTGAAGAATGAACAATAAAGAATGAACAAGGATCAATTATCAATGAACAATGAACAATGAAGAATGAACAAGGATCAATGAGCATTGTAGAATGAACGATGAAGAATGAACAAGGATCAATGATCAATAATGAATGAACGATGAAGAATCAACAAGGATCATTGAACATTGTAGAACGAACGATGAAGAATGAACAAGGATCAATGATCATTGAAGAATGAACGATGAAGAATGAACAAGGATCAATGAGCATTGTAGAATGAACGATGAAAAATGAATAAGAATCAATGATCAATAATGAATGAACGATGAGGAATGAACATGGATCAATGAGCATTGTAGAATGAACGATGAAGAATGAACAAGGAGCAATGATCATTGTAGAATGAACGATGAAGAATGAACAAGGATCAATGATCAATAATAAATGAACAAGGATCAATGAGCATTGTAGAATGAACGATGAAGAATGAACAAGGAGCAATGATCAATAATGAATGAATGATGAAGAATGAACAAGGATCAATGATCATTGAAGAATGAACGATGAAGAATGAACAAGGATCAATGATCATTGAAGAATGAACGACGAAGAATGAACAAGGTTCAATGATCATTGAAGAATGAACAATAAAGAATGAACAAGGATCAATTATCAATGAACAATGAACAATGAAGAATGAACAAGGTTCAATGATCATTGAAGAATGAACGATTAAGAATGAACAAGGATCAATTATCAATGAACAATGAACGATGAAGAATGAACAAGGATCAATGATCAATAATGAATGAACGATGAAGAATGAACAAGGATCATTGAGCATTGTAGAATGAACGATGTAGAATGAACAAGGATCAATGATTATTGAAGAATGAACGATGAAGAATGAACAAGGATCAATGATCAATGAACAATGAACGATGAAGAATGAACAAGGATCAATGAGCATTATAGAATGAACGATGAAAAATGAATAAGAATCAAAGATCAATAATGAATGAACGATGAAGAATGAACATGGATCAACGAGCATTGTAGAACGAACGATGAAGAATGAACAAGGATCAATGATCATTGAAGAATGAACGATGAAGAATGAACAAGGATCAATGAGCATTGCAGAATGAACGATGAAAAATGAATAAGAATCAATGATCAATAATGAATGAACGATGAAGAATGAACATGGATCAATGAGCATTGTAGAATGAACGATGAAGAATGAACAAGGAGCAATAATCATTGTAGAATGAACGATGAAGAATGAACAAGGATCAATGATCAATAATGAATGAACAAGGATCAATGAGCATTGTAGAATGAACGATGAAGAATGAACAAGGAGCAATAATCAATAATGAATGAATGATGAAGAATGAACAAGGATCAATGATCATTGAAGAATGAACGATGAAGAATGAACAAGGATCAATGATCATTGAAGAATGAACGACGAAGAATGAACAAGGTTCAATGATCATTGAAGAATGAACAATAAAGAATGAACAAGATCAATTATCAATGAACAATGAACAATGAAGAATGAACAAGGATCAATGAGCATTGTAGAATGAACGATGAAGAATGAACAAGGATCAATGATCAATAATGAATGAACGATGAAGAATGAACAAGGATCATTGAGCATTGTAGAATGAACGATGTAGAATGAACAAGGATCAATGATTATTGAAGAATGAACGATGAAGAATGAACAAGGATCAATGATCATTGAAAAATGAACAACGAAGAATGAACAAGGTTCAATGATCATTGAAGAATGAACGATAAAGAGTGAACAAGGATCAATTATCAATGAACAATGAACGATGAAGAATGAACAAGGATCAATGAGCATTGTAGAATGAACGATGAAGAATGAACAAGGATCAATGATCATTGAAGAATGAACGATGAAGAATGAACAAGGATCGATGATCAATGAACAATGAACGATGAAGAATGAACAAGGATCAATGAGCATTATAGAATGAACGATGAAAAATGAATAAGAATCAAAGATCAATAATGAATGAACGATGAAGAATGAACATGGATCAACGAGCATTGTAGAACGAACGATGAAGAATGAACAAGGATCAATGATCATTGAAGAATGAACGATGATGAATGAACAAGGATCAATGATCATTGAAGAATGAACGACGAAGAATGAACAAGGTTCAATGATCATTGAAGAATGAACAATAAAGAATTAACAAGGATCAATTATCAATGAACAATGAACAATGAAGAATGAACAAGGATCAATGAGCATTGTAGAATGAACGATGAAGAATGAACAAGGATCAATGATAGATAATGAATGAACGATGAAGAATGAACAAGGATCATTGAGCATTGTAGAACGAACGATGAAGAATGAACAAGGATCAATGATCATTGAAGAATGAACGATGAAGAATGAACAAGGATCAATGAGCATTGTAGAATGAACGATGAAAAATGAATAAGAATCAATGATCAATAATGAATGAACGATGAAGAATGAACATGGATCAATGAGCATTGTAGAATGAACGATGAAGAATGAACAAGGAGCAATGATCATTGTAGAATGAACGATGAAGAATGAACAAGGATCAATGATCAATAATGAATGAACAAGGATCAATGAGCATTGTAGAATGAACGATGAAGAATGAACAAGGAGCAATGATCAATAATGAATGAATGATGAAGAATGAACAAGGATCAATGATCATTGAAGAATGAACGATGAAGAATGAACAAGGATCAATGATCATTGAAGAATGGACGACGAAGAATGAACAAGGTTCAATGATCATTGAAGAATGAACAATAAAGAATGAACAAGGATCAATTATCAATGAACAATGAACAATGAAGAATGAACAAGGATCAATGAGCATTGTAGAATGAACGATGAAAAATGAATAAGAATCAAAGATCAATAATGAATGAACGATGAAGAATGAACATGGATCAATGAGCATTGTAGAACGAACGATGAAGAATGAACAAGGATCAATGATCATTGAAGAATGAACGATGAAGAATGAACAAGGATCGATGATCAATGAACAATGAACGATGAAGAATGAACAAGGATCAATGAGCATTATAGAATGAACGATGAAAAATGAATAAGAATCAAAGATCAATAATGAATGAACGATGAAGAATGAACATGGATCAACGAGCATTGTAGAACGAACGATGAAGAATGAACAAGGATCAATGATCATTGAAGAATGAACGATGATGAATGAACAAGGATCAATGATCATTGAAGAATGAACGACGAAGAATGAACAAGGTTCAATGATCATTGAAGAATGAACAATAAAGAATGAACAAGGATCAATTATCAATGAACAATGAACAATGAAGAATGAACAAGGATCATTGAGCATTGTAGAACGAACGATGAAGAATGAACAAGGATCAATGATCATTGAAGAATGAACGATGAAGAATGAACAAGGTTCAATGATCATTGAATAATGAACGATTAAGAATGAACAAGGATCAATTATCAATGAACAATGAACGATGAAGAATGAACAAGGATCATTGAGCATTGTAGAACGAACGATGAAGAATGAACAAGGATCAATGATCATTGAAGAATGAACGATGAAGAATGAACAAGGATCAATGAGCATTGTAGAATGAACGATGAAAAATGAATAAGAATCAATGATCAATAATGAATGAACGATGAAGAATGAACATGGATCAATGAGCATTGTAGAATGAACGATGAAGAATGAACAAGGATCAATGATCATTGAAGAATGAACGATGAAGAACGAACAAGGATCAATGATCATTAAAGAATGAACGACGAAGAATGAACAAGGTTCAATGATCATTGAAGAATGAACAATAAAGAATGAACAAGGATCAATTATCAATGAACAATGAACAATGAAGAATGAACAAGGATCAATGAGCATTGTAGAATGAACGATGAAGAATGAACAAGGATCAATGATCAATAATGAATGAACGATGAAGAATCAACAAGGATCATTGAACATTGTAGAACGAACGATGAAGAATGAACAAGGATCAATGATCATTGAAGAATGAACGATGAAGAATGAACAAGGATCAATGAGCATTGTAGAATGAACGATGAAAAATGAATAAGAATCAATGATCAATAATGAATGAACGATGAGGAATGAACATGGAGCAATGAGCATTGTAGAATGAACGATGAAGAATGAACAAGGAGCAATGATCATTGTAGAATGAACGATGAAGAATGAACAAGGATCAATGATCAATAATAAATGAACAAGGATCAATGAGCATTGTAGAATGAACGATGAAGAATGAACAAGGAGCAATGATCAATAATGAATGAATAATGAAGAATGAACAAGGATCAATGATCATTGAAGAATGAACGATGAAGAATGAACAAGGATCAATGATCATTGAAGAATGAACGACGAAGAATGAACAAGGTTCAATGATCATTGAAGAATGAACAATAAAGAATGAACAAGGATCAATTATCAATGAACAATGAACAATGAAGAATGAACAAGGTTCAATGATCATTGAAGAATGAACGATTAAGAATGAACAAGGATCAATTATCAATGAACAATGAACGATGAAGAATGAACAAGGATCAATGATCAATAATGAATGAACGATGAAGAATGAACAAGGATCATTGAGCATTGTAGAATGAACGATGTAGAATGAACAAGGATCAATGATTATTGAAGAATGAACGATGAAGAATGAACAAGGATAAATGATCAATGAACAATGAACGATGAAGAATGAACAAGGATCAATGAGCATTATAGAATGAACGATGAAAAATGAATAAGAATCAAAGATCAATAATGAATGAACGATGAAGAATGAACATGGATCAACGAGCATTGTAGAACGAACGATGAAGAATGAACAAGGATCAATGATCATTGAAGAATGAACGATGAAGAATGAACAAGGATCAATGAGCATTGCAGAATGAACGATGAAAAATGAATAAGAATCAATGATCAATAATGAATGAACGATGAAGAATGAACATGGATCAATGAGCATTGTAGAATGAACGATGAAGAATGAACAAGGAGCAATAATCATTGTAGAATGAACGATGAAGAATGAACAAGGATCAATGATCAATAATGAATGAACAAGGATCAATGAGCATTGTAGAATGAACGATGAAGAATGAACAAGGAGCAATAATCAATAATGAATGAATGATGAAGAATGAACAAGGATCAATGATCATTGAAGAATGAACGATGAAGAATGAACAAGGATCAATGATCATTGAAGAATGAACGACGAAGAATGAACAAGGTTCAATGATCATTGAAGAATGAACAATAAAGAATGAACAAGATCAATTATCAATGAACAATGAACAATGAAGAATGAACAAGGATCAATGAGCATTGTAGAATGAACGATGAAGAATGAACAAGGATCAATGATCAATAATGAATGAACGATGAAGAATGAACAAGGATCATTGAGCATTGTAGAATGAACGATGTAGAATGAACAAGGATCAATGATTATTGAAGAATGAACGATGAAGAATGAACAAGGATCAATGATCATTGAAAAATGAACAACGAAGAATGAACAAGGTTCAATGATCATTGAAGAATGAACGATAAAGAGTGAACAAGGATCAATTATCAATGAACAATGAACGATGAAGAATGAACAAGGATCAATGAGCATTGTAGAATGAACGATGAAGAATGAACAAGGATCAATGATCATTGAAGAATGAACGATGAAGAATGAACAAGGATCGATGATCAATGAACAATGAACGATGAAGAATGAACAAGGATCAATGAGCATTATAGAATGAACGATGAAAAATGAATAAGAATCAAAGATCAATAATGAATGAACGATGAAGAATGAACATGGATCAACGAGCATTGTAGAACGAACGATGAAGAATGAACAAGGATCAATGATCATTGAAGAATGAACGATGATGAATGAACAAGGATCAATGATCATTGAAGAATGAACGACGAAGAATGAACAAGGTTCAATGATCATTGAAGAATGAACAATAAAGAATTAACAAGGATCAATTATCAATGAACAATGAAGAATGAACAAGGATCAATGAGCATTGTAGAATGAACGATGAAGAATGAACAAGGATCAATGATAGATAATGAATGAACGATGAAGAATGAACAAGGATCATTGAGCATTGTAGAACGAACGATGAAGAATGAACAAGGATCAAGGATCATTGAAGAATGAACGATGAAGAATGAACAAGGATCAATGAGCATTGTAGAATGAACGATGAAAAATGAATAAGAATCAATGATCAATAATGAATGAACGATGAAGAATGAACATGGATCAATGAGCATTGTAGAATGAACGATGAAGAATGAACAAGGAGCAATGATCATTGTAGAATGAACGATGAAGAATGAACAAGGATCAATGATCAATAATGAATGAACAAGGATCAATGAGCATTGTAGAATGAACGATGAAGAATGAACAAGGAGCAATGATCAATAATGAATGAATGATGAAGAATGAACAAGGATCAATGATCATTGAAGAATGAACGATGAAGAATGAACAAGGATCAATGATCATTGAAGAATGGACGACGAAGAATGAACAAGGTTCAATGATCATTGAAGAATGAACAATAAAGAATGAACAAGGATCAATTATCAATGAACAATGAACAATGAAGAATGAACAAGGATCAATGAGCATTGTAGAATGAACGATGAAGAATGAACAAGGATCAATGATCAATAATGAATGAACGATGAAGAATGAACAAGGATCATTGAGCATTGTAGAATGAACGATGTAGAATGAACAAGGATCAATGATTATTGAAGAATGAACGATGAAGAATGAACAAGGATCAATGATCATTGAAAAATGAACAACGAAGAATGAACAAGGTTCAATGATCATTGAAGAATGAACGATAAAGAGTGAACAAGGATCAATTATCAATGAACAATGAACGGTGAAAAATGAACAAGGTTCAATGAGCATTGTAGAATGAACGATGAAGAATGAACAAGGATCAATGATCATTGAAGAATGAACGATGAAGAATGAACAAGGATCAATGATCAATAATGAATGAACAATGAAGAATGAACAAGGATCAATGAGCATTGAAGAATGAATGATGAAGAATGAACATGGAGCAATGATCAATAATGAATGAATGATGAAGAATGAACAAGGATCAATGATCATTGAAGAATGAACGATGAAGAATGAACAAGGATCAATGATCATTGAAGAATGAACGACGAAGAATGAACAAGGTTCAATGATCATTGAATAATGAACGATTAAGAATGAACAAGGATCAATTATCAATGAACAATGAACGATGAAGAATGAACAAGGATCAATGAGCATTGTAGAATGAACGATGAAGAATGAACAAGGATCAATGATCAATAATGAATGAACGATGAAGAAGGAACAAAGATCATTGAGCATTGTAGAATGAACGATGCAGAATGAACAAGGATCAATGATTATTGAAGAATGAAC